>NC_079211.1:88526411-88826411 GCF_029633865.1 Lampris incognitus | reverse complement strand
ACCCCACTGATTAGACCAGAAAGTGAATAACATAGAGTCACCCCGCTGGTTAGACCAGAAAGTGAATAACATAGAGTCACCCCGCTGGTTAGACCAGAAAGTGAATAACATAGAGTCACCCCACGGGTTAGACCAGAAAGTGAATAACATAGCCACCCCACTGATTAGACCAGAAAGTGAATAACATAGTCACCCCACTGATTAGACCAGAGAGTGAATAACATAGAGTCACCCCACTGATTAGACCAGAAAGTGAATAACATAGAGTCACCCCACTGCTTAGACCAGAACGTGAATAACATAGAGTCACCCCACTGATTAGACCAGAACGTGAATAACATAGAGTCACCCCACTGATTAGACCAGAGAGTGAATAACATAGAGTCACCCCACTGATTAGACCAGAGAGTGAATAACATAGAGTCACCCCACTGATTAGACTAGAGAGTGAATAACATAGAGTCACCCCACTGATTAGACCAGAAAGTGGACAACATAGAGTCACCCCACTGATTAGACCAGAGAGTGAATAACATAGAGTCACCCCACTGAGTTGACCAGAAAGTGAATAACATAGAGTCACCCCACTGATTAGACCAGAAGGTGAATAACATAGTTACCCCACTGATTAGACCAGAGAGTGAATAACATAGAGTCACCCCACTGGTTAGACCAGAAAGTGAATAACATAGAGTCACCCCACTGATTAGACCAGAAAGTGAATAACATGGAGTCACCCCACTGATTAGACCAGAAAGTGAATAACATGGAGTCACCCCGCTGGTTAGACCAGAAAGTGAATAACATAGAGTCACCCCGCTGGTTAGACCAGAAAGTGAATAAAATAGAGTCACCCCACTGGTTAGACCAGAAAGTGAATAACATAGAGTCACCCCACTGATTAGACCAGAAAGTGAATAACATAGAGTCACCCCACTGATTAGACCAGAAAGTGAATAACATAGAGTCACCCCGCTGGTTAGACCAGAAAGTGAATAACATAGAGTCACCCCGCTGGTTAGACCAGAAAGTGAATAACATAGAGTCACCCTTCTGGTTAGACCAGAAAGTGAATAACATAGAGTCACCATGCTGGTTAGACCAGAAAGTGAATAACATAGAGTCACCCCACTGGTTAGACCAGAAAGTGAATAACATAGCCACCCCACTGATTAGACCAGAAAGTGAATAACATAGCCACCCCACTGATTAGACCAGAGAGTGAATAACATAGAGTCACCCCGCTGATTAGACCAGAAAGTGAATAACATGGAGTCACCCCGCTGGTTAGACCAGAGAGTGAATAACATAGAGTCACCCCACTGATTAGACCAGAAAGTGAATAACATAGAGTCACCCTTCTGGTTAGACCAGAAAGTGAATAACATAGAGTCACCCTTCTGGTTAGACCAGAAAGTGAATAACATAGAGTCACCCTTCTGGTTAGACCAGAAAGTGAATAACATAGAGTCACCCTGCTGGTTAGACCAGAAAGTGAATAACATAGAGTCACCCCACTGGTTAGACCAGAAAGTGAATAACATAGCCACCCCACTGATTAGACCAGAAAGTGAATAACATAGTCACCCCACTGATTAGACCAGAGACTGAATAACATAGAGTCACCCCACTGATTAGACCAGAAAGTGAATAACATAGAGTCACCCCACTGCTTAGACCAGAACGTGAATAACATAGAGTCACCCCACTGATTAGACCAGAATGTGAATAACATAGAGTCACCCCACTGATTAGACCAGAGAGTGAATAACATAGAGTCACCCCACTGATTAGACCAGAGAGTGAATAACATAGAGTCACCCCACTGAGTTGACCAGAAAGTGAATAACATAGAGTCACCCCACTGATTAGACCAGAAGGTAAATAACATAGTTACCCCACTGATTAGACCAGAGAGTGAATAACATAGAGTCACCCCACTGGTTAGACCAGAAAGTGAATAACATAGAGTCACCCCACTGGTTAGACCAGAAAGTGAATAACATAGCCACCCCACTGATTAGACCAGAAAGTGAATAACATAGTCATCCCATTGATTAGACCAGAGAGTGAATAACATAGAGTCACCCCACTGATTAGACCAGAAAGTGAATAACATAGAGTCACCCCACTGATTAGACCAGAGAGTGAATAACATAGAGTCACCCCACTGATTAGACCAGAAAGTGAATAACATGGAGTCACCCCGCTGGTTAGACCAGAGAGTGAATAACATAGAGTCACCCCACTGATTAGACCAGAAAATGAATAACATGGAGTCACCCCGCTGGTTAGACCAGAAAGTGAATAACATAGAGTCACCCCGCTGGTTAGACCAGAAAGTGAATAACATAGAGTCACCCCACTGGTTAGACCAGAAAGTGAATAACATAGAGTCACCCCACTGGTTAGACCAGAAAGTGAATAACATAGCCACCCCACTGATTAGACCAGAAAGTGAATAACATAGTCACCCCACTGATTAGACCAGAGAGTGAATAACATAGAGTCACCCCACTGATTAGACCAGAAAGTGAATAACATAGTCACCCCACTGATTAGACCAGAACGTGAATAACATTGAGTCACCCCACAGATTAGACCAGAACGTGAATAACATAGAGTCACCCACTGATTAGACCAGAGAGTGAATAACATAGAGTCACCCCACTGAGTTGACCAGAAAGTGAATAACATAGAGTCACCCCGCTGGTTAGACCAGAAAGTGAATAACATAGAGTCACCCCACTGGTTAGACCAGAAAGTGAATAACATAGAGTCACCCCACTGGTTAGACCAGAATGTGAATAACATAGAGTCACCCCACTGATTAGACCAGAAAGTGAATAACATAGAGTCACCCCACTGATTAGACCAGAAAGTGAATAACATGGAGTCACCCCGCTGGTTAGACCAGAGAGTGAATAACATAGTCACCCCACTGATTAGACCAGAAAGTGAATAACATAGAGTCACCCCGCTGGTTAGACCAGAAAGTGAATAACATAGAGTCACCCCGCTGGTTAGACCAGAAAGTGAATAACATAGAGTCACCCCACGGGTTAGACCAGAAAGTGAATAACATAGCCACCCCACTGATTAGACCAGAAAGTGAATAACATAGTCACCCCACTGATTAGACCAGAGAGTGAATAACATAGAGTCACCCCACTGATTAGACCAGAAAGTGAATAACATAGAGTCACCCCACTGCTTAGACCAGAACGTGAATAACATAGAGTCACCCCACTGATTAGACCAGAACGTGAATAACATAGAGTCACCCCACTGATTAGACCAGAGAGTGAATAACATAGAGTCACCCCACTGATTAGACCAGAGAGTGAATAACATAGAGTCACCCCACTGATTAGACTAGAGAGTGAATAACATAGAGTCACCCCACTGATTAGACCAGAAAGTGGACAACATAGAGTCACCCCACTGATTAGACCAGAGAGTGAATAACATAGAGTCACCCCACTGAGTTGACCAGAAAGTGAATAACATAGAGTCACCCCACTGATTAGACCAGAAGGTGAATAACATAGTTACCCCACTGATTAGACCAGAGAGTGAATAACATAGAGTCACCCCACTGGTTAGACCAGAAAGTGAATAACATAGAGTCACCCCACTGATTAGACCAGAAAGTGAATAACATGGAGTCACCCCACTGATTAGACCAGAAAGTGAATAACATGGAGTCACCCCGCTGGTTAGACCAGAAAGTGAATAACATAGAGTCACCCCGCTGGTTAGACCAGAAAGTGAATAAAATAGAGTCACCCCACTGGTTAGACCAGAAAGTGAATAACATAGAGTCACCCCACTGGTTAGACCAGAAAGTGAATAACATAGAGTCACCCCACTGATTAGACCAGAAAGTGAATAACATAGAGTCACCCCACTGATTAGACCAGAAAGTGAATAACATAGAGTCACCCCGCTGGTTAGACCAGAAAGTGAATAACATAGAGTCACCCCGCTGGTTAGACCAGAAAGTGAATAACATAGAGTCACCCTTCTGGTTAGACCAGAAAGTGAATAACATAGAGTCACCATGCTGGTTAGACCAGAAAGTGAATAACATAGAGTCACCCCACTGGTTAGACCAGAAAGTGAATAACATAGCCACCCCACTGATTAGACCAGAAAGTGAATAACATAGTCACCCCACTGATTAGACCAGAGAGTGAATAACATAGAGTCATCCCACTGATTAGACCAGAGAGTGAATAACATAGAGTCACCCCGCTGATTAGACCAGAGAGTGAATAACATAGTCACCCCACTGAGTTGACCAGAAAGTGAATAACATAGAGTCACCCCACTGATTAGACCAGAAGGTAAATAACATAGTTACCCCACTGATTAGACCAGAGAGTGAATAACATAGAGTCACCCCACTGGTTAGACCAGAGAGTGAATAACATAGAGTCACCCCACTGAGTTGACCAGAAAGTGAATAACATAGCCACCCCACTGATTAGACCAGAAAGTGAATAACATAGTCACCCCACTGATTAGACCAGAGAGTGAATAACATAGAGTCACCCCACTGATTAGACTAGAGAGTGAATAACATAGAGTCACCGCACTGATTAGACCAGAAAGTGGACAACATAGAGTCACCCCGCTGGTTAGACCAGAAAGTGAATAACATAGAGTCACCCCGCTGGTTAGACCAGAAAGTGAATAAAATAGAGTCACCCCACAGGTTAGACCAGAAAGTGAATAACATAGAGTCACCCCACTGGTTAGACCAGAAAGTGAATAACATAGAGTCACACCACTGATTAGACCAGAAAGTGAATAACATAGAGTCACCCCACTGATTAGACCAGAAAGTGAATAACATAGAGTCACCCCGCTGGTTAGACCAGAAAGTGAATAACATAGAGTCACCCCGCTGGTTAGACCAGAAAGTGAATAACATAGAGTCACCCTTCTGGTTAGACCAGAAAGTGAATAACATAGAGTCACCATGCTGGTTAGACCAGAAAGTGAATAACATAGAGTCACCCCACTGGTTAGAACAGAAAGTGAATAACATAGCCACCCCACTGATTAGACCAGAAAGTGAATAACATAGTCATCCCACTGATTAGACCAGAGAGTGAATAACATAGAGTCATCCCACTGATTAGACCAGAGAGTGAATAACATAGAGTCACCCCGCTGATTAGACCAGAGAGTGAATAACATAGAGTCACCCCACTGAGTTGACCAGAAAGTGAATAACATAGAGTCACCCCACTGATTAGACCAGAAGGTAAATAACATAGTTACCCCACTGATTAGACCAGAGAGTGAATAACATAGAGTCACCCCACTGGTTAGACCAGAAAGTGAATAACATAGAGTCACCCCACTGGTTAGACCAGAAAGTGAATAACATAGCCACCCCACTGATTAGACCAGAGAGTGAATAACATAGAGTCACCCCACTGATTAGACCAGAAAGTGAATAACATAGAGTCACCCCACTGATTAGACCAGAAAGTGAATAACATAGAGTCACCCCACTGATTAGACCAGAACGTGAATAACATAGAGTCATCCCATTGATTAGACCAGAGAGTGAATAACATAGAGTCACCCCACTGATTAGACCAGAAAGTGAATAACATGGAGTCACCCCGCTGGTTAGACCAGAGAGTGAATAACATAGAGTCACCCCACTGATTAGACCAGAAAGTGAATTACATAGAGTCACCCTTCTGATTAGACCAGAAAGTGAATAACATAGAGTCACCCTCCTGGTTAGACCAGAAAGTGAATAACATAGAGTCACCCCACTGGTTAGACCAGAAAGTGAATAACATAGTCACCCCACTGATTAGACCAGAGACTGAATAACATAGAGTCACCCCACTGATTAGACCAGAAAGTGAATAACATAGAGTCACCCCACTGATTAGACCAGAAAGTGAATAACATAGAGTCACCCCACTGATTAGACCAGAGAGTGAATAACATGGAGTCACCCCGCTGGTTAGACCAGAAAGTGAATAACATAGAGTCACCCCACTGGTTAGACCAGAAAGTGAATAACATAGAGTCACCCCACTGGTTAGACCAGAATGTGAATAACATAGAGTCACCCCACTGATTAGACCAGAAAGTGAATAACATAGAGTCACCCCACTGATTAGACCAGAAAGTGAATAACATGGAGTCACCCCGCTGGTTAGACCAGAGAGTGAATAACATAGTCACCCCACTGATTAGACCAGAAAGTGAATAACATAGAGTCACCCCGCTGGTTAGACCAGAAAGTGAATAACATAGAGTCACCCCGCTGGTTAGACCAGAAAGTGAATAACATAGAGTCACCCCACGGGTTAGACCAGAAAGTGAATAACATAGCCACCCCACTGATTAGACCAGAAAGTGAATAACATAGTCACCCCACTGATTAGACCAGAGAGTGAATAACATAGAGTCACCCCACTGATTAGACCAGAAAGTGAATAACATAGAGTCACCCCACTGCTTAGACCAGAACGTGAATAACATAGAGTCACCCCACTGATTAGACCAGAACGTGAATAACATAGAGTCACCCCACTGATTAGACCAGAGAGTGAATAACATAGAGTCACCCCACTGATTAGACCAGAGAGTGAATAACATAGAGTCACCCCACTGATTAGACTAGAGAGTGAATAACATAGAGTCACCCCACTGATTAGACCAGAAAGTGGACAACATAGAGTCACCCCACTGATTAGACCAGAGAGTGAATAACATAGAGTCACCCCACTGAGTTGACCAGAAAGTGAATAACATAGAGTCACCCCACTGATTAGACCAGAAGGTGAATAACATAGTTACCCCACTGATTAGACCAGAGAGTGAATAACATAGAGTCACCCCACTGGTTAGACCAGAAAGTGAATAACATAGAGTCACCCCACTGATTAGACCAGAAAGTGAATAACATGGAGTCACCCCACTGATTAGACCAGAAAGTGAATAACATGGAGTCACCCCGCTGGTTAGACCAGAAAGTGAATAACATAGAGTCACCCCGCTGGTTAGACCAGAAAGTGAATAAAATAGAGTCACCCCACTGGTTAGACCAGAAAGTGAATAACATAGAGTCACCCCACTGGTTAGACCAGAAAGTGAATAACATAGAGTCACCCCACTGATTAGACCAGAAAGTGAATAACATAGAGTCACCCCACTGATTAGACCAGAAAGTGAATAACATAGAGTCACCCCGCTGGTTAGACCAGAAAGTGAATAACATAGAGTCACCCCGCTGGTTAGACCAGAAAGTGAATAACATAGAGTCACCCTTCTGGTTAGACCAGAAAGTGAATAACATAGAGTCACCATGCTGGTTAGACCAGAAAGTGAATAACATAGAGTCACCCCACTGGTTAGACCAGAAAGTGAATAACATAGCCACCCCACTGATTAGACCAGAAAGTGAATAACATAGTCAACCCACTGATTAGACCAGAGAGTGAATAACATAGAGTCATCCCACTGATTAGACCAGAGAGTGAATAACATAGAGTCACCCCGCTGATTAGACCAGAGAGTGAATAACATAGAGTCACCCCACTGAGTTGACCAGAAATTGAATAACATAGAGTCACCCCACTGATTAGACCAGAAGGTAAATAACATAGTTACCCCACTGATTAGACCAGAGAGTGAATAACATAGAGTCACCCCACTGGTTAGACCAGAGAGTGAATAACATAGAGTCACCCCACTGAGTTGACCAGAAAGTGAATAACATAGCCACCCCACTGATTAGACCAGAAAGTGAATAACATAGTCACCCCACTGATTAGACCAGAGAGTGAATAACATAGAGTCACCCCACTGATTAGACTAGAGAGTGAATAACATAGAGTCACCGCACTGATTAGACCAGAAAGTGGACAACATAGAGTCACCCCGCTGGTTAGACCAGAAAGTGAATAACATAGAGTCACCCCGCTGGTTAGACCAGAAAGTGAATAAAATAGAGTCACCCCACTGGTTAGACCAGAAAGTGAATAACATAGAGTCACCCCACTGGTTAGACCAGAAAGTGAATAACATAGAGTCACACCACTGATTAGACCAGAAAGTGAATAACATAGAGTCACCCCACTGATTAGACCAGAAAGTGAATAACATAGAGTCACCCCGCTGGTTAGACCAGAAAGTGAATAACATAGAGTCACCCCGCTGGTTAGACCAGAAAGTGAATAACATAGAGTCACCCTTCTGGTTAGACCAGAAAGTGAATAACATAGAGTCACCATGCTGGTTAGACCAGAAAGTGAATAACATAGAGTCACCCCACTGGTTAGAACAGAAAGTGAATAACATAGCCACCCCACTGATTAGACCAGAAAGTGAATAACATAGTCATCCCACTGATTAGACCAGAGAGTGAATAACATAGAGTCATCCCACTGATTAGACCAGAGAGTGAATAACATAGAGTCACCCCGCTGATTAGACCAGAGAGTGAATAACATAGAGTCACCCCACTGAGTTGACCAGAAAGTGAATAACATAGAGTCACCCCACTGATTAGACCAGAAGGTAAATAACATAGTTACCCCACTGATTAGACCAGAGAGTGAATAACATAGAGTCACCCCACTGGTTAGACCAGAAAGTGAATAACATAGAGTCACCCCACTGGTTAGACCAGAAAGTGAATAACATAGCCACCCCACTGATTAGACCAGAGAGTGAATAACATAGAGTCACCCCACTGATTAGACCAGAAAGTGAATAACATAGAGTCACCCCACTGATTAGACCAGAAAGTGAATAACATAGAGTCACCCCACTGATTAGACCAGAACGTGAATAACATAGAGTCATCCCATTGATTAGACCAGAGAGTGAATAACATAGAGTCACCCCACTGATTAGACCAGAAAGTGAATAACATGGAGTCACCCCGCTGGTTAGACCAGAGAGTGAATAACATAGAGTCACCCCACTGATTAGACCAGAAAGTGAATTACATAGAGTCACCCTTCTGATTAGACCAGAAAGTGAATAACATAGAGTCACCCTCCTGGTTAGACCAGAAAGTGAATAACATAGAGTCACCCCACTGGTTAGACCAGAAAGTGAATAACATAGTCACCCCACTGATTAGACCAGAGACTGAATAACATAGAGTCACCCCACTGATTAGACCAGAAAGTGAATAACATAGAGTCACCCCACTGATTAGACCAGAAAGTGAATAACATAGAGTCACCCCACTGATTAGACCAGAGAGTGAATAACATGGAGTCACCCCGCTGGTTAGACCAGAGAGTGAATAACATAGTCACCCCACTGATTAGACCAGAAAGTGAATAACATAGTCACCCCACTGATTAGACCAGAGACTGAATAACATAGAGTCACCCCACTGATTAGACCAGAAAGTGAATAACATAGAGTCACCCCACTGCTTAGACCAGAACGTGAATAACATAGAGTCACCCCACTGATTAGACCAGAACGTGAATAACATAGAGTCACCCCACTGATTAGACCAGAGAGTGAATAACATAGAGTCACCCCACTGATTAGACCAGAGAGTGAATAACATAGAGTCACCCCACTGAGTTGACCAGAAAGTGAATAACATAGAGTCACCCCACTGATTAGACCAGAAGGTAAATAACATAGTTACCCCACTGATTAGACCAGAGAGTGAATAACATAGAGTCACCCCACTGGTTAGACCAGAAAGTGAATAACATAGAGTCACCCCACTGCTTAGACCAGAGAGTGAATAACATAGAGTCAACCCACTGATTAGACCAGAACGTGAATAACATAGAGTCACCCCACTGCTTAGACCAGAGAGTGAATAACATAGAGTCACCCCACTGATTAGACCAGAACGTGAATAACATAGAGTCACCCCACTGATTAGACCAGAGAGTGAATAACATAGAGTCAACCCACTGATTAGACCAGAAAGTGAATAACATGGAGTCACCCCGCTGGTTAGACCAGAGAGTGAATAACATAGAGTCACCCCACTGATTAGACCAGAAAGTGAATAACATAGAGTCACCCCGCTGGTTAGACCAGAAAGTGAATAACATAGAGTCACCCCGCTGGTTAGACCAGAAAGTGAATAACATAGAGTCACCCCACTGGTTAGACCAGAAAGTGAATAACATAGAGTCACCCCACTGGTTAGACCAGAAAGTGAATAACATAGCCACCCCACTGATTAGACCAGAAAGTGAATAACATAGTCACCCCACTGATTAGACCAGAGAGTGAATAACATAGAGTCACCCCACTGATTAGACCAGAAAGTGAATAACATAGTCACCCCACTGATTAGACCAGAACGTGAATAACATAGAGTCACCCCACAGATTAGACCAGAACGTGAATAACATAGAGTCACCCCACTGATTAGACCAGAGAGTGAATAACATAGAGTCACCCCACTGAGTTGACCAGAAAGTGAATAACATAGAGTCACCCCAGTGATTAGACCAGAAGGTAAATAACATAGTTACCCCACTGATTAGACCAGAGAGTGAATAACATAGGGTCACCCCACTGGTTAGACCAGAAAGTGAATAACATAGAGTCACCACACTGGTTAGACCAGAAAGTGAATAACATAGCCACCCCACTGATTAGACCAGAAAGTGAATAACATAGTCATCCCATTGATTAGACCAGAGAGTGAATAACATAGAGTCACCCCACTGATTAGACCAGAAAGTGAATAACATAGAGTCACCCCACTGCTTAGACCAGAGAGTGAATAACATAGAGTCACCCCACTGATTAGACCAGAACGTGAATAACATAGAGTCACCCCACTGATTAGACCAGAGAGTGAATAACATAGAGTCACCCCGCTGGTTAGACCAGAAAGTGAATAACATGGAGTCACCCCGCTGGTTAGACCAGAGAGTGAATAACATAGAGTCACCCCACTGATTAGACCAGAAAGTGAATAACATAGAGTCACCCCGCTGGTTAGACCAGAAAGTGAATAACATAGAGTCACCCCGCTGGTTAGACCAGAGAGTGAATAACATAGAGTCACCCCACTGATTAGACCAGAACGTGAATAACATAGAGTCACCCCACTGATTAGACCAGAGAGTGAATAACATAGAGTCACCCCACTGATTAGACCAGAAAGTGAATAACATGGAGTCACCCCGCTGGTTAGACCAGAGAGTGAATAACATAGAGTCACCCCACTGATTAGACCAGAAAGTGAATAACATAGAGTCACCCTTCTGGTTAGACCAGAAAGTGAATAACATAGAGTCACCCTGCTGGTTAGACCAGAAAGTGAATAACATAGAGTCACCCCACTGGTTAGACCAGAAAGTGAATAACATAGCCACCCCACTGATTAGACCAGAAAGTGAATAACATAGTCACCCCACTGATTAGACCAGAGACTGAATAACATAGAGTCACCCCACTGATTAGACCAGAAAGTGAATAACATAGAGTCACCCCACTGCTTAGACCAGAACGTGAATAACATAGAGTCACCCCACTGATTAGACCAGAACGTGAATAACATAGAGTCACCCCACTGATTAGACCAGAGAGTGAATAACATAGAGTCACCCCACTGATTAGACCAGAGAGTGAATAACATAGAGTCACCCCACTGAGTTGACCAGAAAGTGAATAACATAGAGTCACCCCACTGATTAGACCAGAAGGTAAATAACATAGTTACCCCACTGATTAGACCAGAGAGTGAATAACATAGAGTCACCCCACTGGTTAGACCAGAAAGTGAATAACATAGAGTCACCCCACTGGTTAGACCAGAAAGTGAATAACATAGCCACCCCACTGATTAGACCAGAAAGTGAATAACATAGTCATCCCATTGATTAGACCAGAGAGTGAATAACATAGAGTCACCGCACTGATTAGACCAGAAAGTGAATAACATAGAGTCACTCCACTGCTTAGACCAGAGAGTGAATAACATAGAGTCACCCCACTGATTAGACCAGAACGTGAATAACATAGAGTCACCCCACTGATTAGACCAGAGAGTGAATAACATAGAGTCACCCCACTGATTAGACCAGAAAGTGAATAACATGGAGTCACCCCGCTGGTTAGACCAGAGAGTGAATAACATAGAGTCACCCCACTGATTAGACCAGAAAGTGAATAACATGGAGTCACCCCGCTGGTTAGACCAGAAAGTGAATAACATAGAGTCACCCCGCTGGTTAGACCAGAAAGTGAATAACATAGAGTCACCCCACTGGTTAGACCAGAAAGTGAATAACATAGAGTCACCCCACTGGTTAGACCAGAAAGTGAATAACATAGCCACCCCACTGATTAGACCAGAAAGTGAATAACATAGTCACCCCACTGATTAGACCAGAGAGTGAATAACATAGAGTCACCCCACTGATTAGACCAGAAAGTGAATAACATAGTCACCCCACTGATTAGACCAGAACGTGAATAACATAGAGTCACCCCACAGATTAGACCAGAACGTGAATAACATAGAGTCACCCCACTGATTAGACCAGAGAGTGAATAACATAGAGTCACCCCACTGATTAGACCAGAGAGTGAATAACATAGAGTCACCCCACTGATTAGACTAGAGAGTGAATAACATAGAGTCACCCCACTGATTAGACCAGAAAGTGGACAACATAGAGTCACCCCACTGATTAGACCAGAGAGTGAATAACATAGAGTCACCCCACTGAGTTGACCAGAAAGTGAATAACATAGAGTCACCCCACTGATTAGACCAGAAGGTGAATAACATAGTTACCCCACTGATTAGACCAGAGAGTGAATAACATAGAGTCACCCCACTGGTTAGACCAGAAAGTGAATAACATAGAGTCACCCCACTGATTAGACCAGAAAGTGAATAACATGGAGTCACCCCACTGATTAGACCAGAAAGTGAATAACATGGAGTCACCCCGCTGGTTAGACCAGAAAGTGAATAACATAGAGTCACCCCGCTGGTTAGACCAGAAAGTGAATAAAATAGAGTCACCCCACTGGTTAGACCAGAAAGTGAATAACATAGAGTCACCCCACTGGTTAGACCAGAAAGTGAATAACATAGAGTCACCCCACTGATTAGACCAGAAAGTGAATAACATAGAGTCACCCCACTGATTAGACCAGAAAGTGAATAACATAGAGTCACCCCGCTGGTTAGACCAGAAAGTGAATAACATAGAGTCACCCCGCTGGTTAGACCAGAAAGTGAATAACATAGAGTCACCCTTCTGGTTAGACCAGAAAGTGAATAACATAGAGTCACCATGCTGGTTAGACCAGAAAGTGAATAACATAGAGTCACCCCACTGGTTAGACCAGAAAGTGAATAACATAGCCACCCCACTGATTAGACCAGAAAGTGAATAACATAGTCACCCCACTGATTAGACCAGAGAGTGAATAACATAGAGTCATCCCACTGATTAGACCAGAGAGTGAATAACATAGAGTCACCCCGCTGATTAGACCAGAGAGTGAATAACATAGAGTCACCCCACTGAGTTGACCAGAAAGTGAATAACATAGAGTCACCCCACTGATTAGACCAGAAGGTAAATAACATAGTTACCCCACTGATTAGACCAGAGAGTGAATAACATAGAGTCACCCCACTGGTTAGACCAGAGAGTGAATAACATAGAGTCACCCCACTGAGTTGACCAGAAAGTGAATAACATAGCCACCCCACTGATTAGACCAGAAAGTGAATAACATAGTCACCCCACTGATTAGACCAGAGAGTGAATAACATAGAGTCACCCCACTGATTAGACTAGAGAGTGAATAACATAGAGTCACCGCACTGATTAGACCAGAAAGTGGACAACATAGAGTCACCCCGCTGGTTAGACCAGAAAGTGAATAACATAGAGTCACCCCGCTGGTTAGACCAGAAAGTGAATAAAATAGAGTCACCCCACTGGTTAGACCAGAAAGTGAATAACATAGAGTCACCCCACTGGTTAGACCAGAAAGTGAATAACATAGAGTCACACCACTGATTAGACCAGAAAGTGAATAACATAGAGTCACCCCACTGATTAGACCAGAAAGTGAATAACATAGAGTCACCCCGCTGGTTAGACCAGAAAGTGAATAACATAGAGTCACCCCGCTGGTTAGACCAGAAAGTGAATAACATAGAGTCACCCTTCTGGTTAGACCAGAAAGTGAATAACATAGAGTCACCATGCTGGTTAGACCAGAAAGTGAATAACATAGAGTCACCCCACTGGTTAGAACAGAAAGTGAATAACATAGCCACCCCATTGATTAGACCAGAAAGTGAATAACATAGTCATCCCACTGATTAGACCAGAGAGTGAATAACATAGAGTCATCCCACTGATTAGACCAGAGAGTGAATAACATAGAGTCACCCCGCTGATTAGACCAGAGAGTGAATAACATAGAGTCACCCCACTGAGTTGACCAGAAAGTGAATAACATAGAGTCACCCCACTGATTAGACCAGAAGGTAAATAACATAGTTACCCCACTGATTAGACCAGAGAGTGAATAACATAGAGTCACCCCACTGGTTAGACCAGAAAGTGAATGACATAGAGTCACCCCACTGGTTAGACCAGAAAGTGAATAACATAGCCACCCCACTGATTAGACCAGAGAGTGAATAACATAGAGTCACCCCACTGATTAGACCAGAAAGTGAATAACATAGAGTCACCCCACTGATTAGACCAGAAAGTGAATAACATAGAGTCACCCCACTGATTAGACCAGAACGTGAATAACATAGAGTCATCCCATTGATTAGACCAGAGAGTGAATAACATAGAGTCACCCCACTGATTAGACCAGAAAGTGAATAACATGGAGTCACCCCGCTGGTTAGACCAGAGAGTGAATAACATAGAGTCACCCCACTGATTAGACCAGAAAGTGAATTACATAGAGTCACCCTTCTGATTAGACCAGAAAGTGAATAACATAGAGTCACCCTCCTGGTTAGACCAGAAAGTGAATAACATAGAGTCACCCCACTGGTTAGACCAGAAAGTGAATAACATAGTCACCCCACTGATTAGACCAGAGACTTAATAACATAGAGTCACCCCACTGATTAGACCAGAAAGTGAATAACATAGAGTCACCCCACTGATTAGACCAGAAAGTGAATAACATAGAGTCACCCCACTGATTAGACCAGAGAGTGAATAACATGGAGTCACCCCGCTGGTTAGACCAGAGAGTGAATAACATAGTCACCCCACTGATTAGACCAGAAAGTGAATAACATAGAGTCACCCCGCTGGTTAGACCAGAAAGTGAATAACATAGAGTCACCCCGCTGGTTAGACCAGAAAGTGAATAACATAGAGTCACCCCACTGATTAGACCAGAGAGTGAATAACATGGAGTCACCCCGCTGGTTAGACCAGAGAGTGAATAACATAGTCACCCCACTGATTAGACCAGAAAGTGAATAACATAGAGTCACCCCGCTGGTTAGACCAGAAAGTGAATAACATAGAGTCACCCCGCTGGTTAGACCAGAAAGTGAATAACATAGAGTCACCCCACGAGTTAGACCAGAAAGTGAATAACATAGCCACCCCACTGATTAGACCAGGAAGTAAATAACATAGTCACCCCACTGATTAGACCAGAGAGTGAATAACATAGAGTCACCCCACTGATTAGACCAGAAAGTGAATAACATAGAGTTACCCCACTGGTTAGACCAGAACGTGAATAACATAGAGTCACCCCACTGATTAGACCAGAACGTGAATAACATAGAGTCACCCCACTGATTAGACCAGAGAGTGAATAACATAGAGTCACCCCACTGATTAGACCAGAGAGTGAATAACATAGAGTCACCCCACTGATTAGACTAGAGAGTGAATAACATAGAGTCACCCCACTGATTAGACCAGAGAGTGAATAACATAGAGTCACCCCACTGAGTTGACCAGAAAGTGAATAACATAGAGTCACCCCACTGATTAGACCAGAAGGTGAATAACATAGTTACCCCACTGATTAGACCAGAGAGTGAATAACATAGAGTCACCCCACTGGTTAGACCAGAAAGTGAATAACATAGAGTCACCCCACTGATTAGACCAGAAAGTGAATAACATAGAGTCACCCCACTGATTAGACCAGAAAGTGAATAACATGGAGTCACCCCACTGGTTAGACCAGAAAGTGAATAACATAGAGTCACCCCGCTGGTTAGACCAGAAAGTGAATAAAATAGAGTCACCCCACTGGTTAGACCAGAAAGTGAATAACATAGAGTCACCCCACTGGTTAGACCAGAAAGTGAATAACATAGAGTCACCCCACTGATTAGACCAGAAAGTGAATAACATAGAGTCACCCCACTGATTAGACCAGAAAGTGAATAACATAGAGTCACCCCGCTGGTTAGACCAGAAAGTGAATAACATAGAGTCACCCCGCTGGTTAGACCAGAAAGTGAATAACATAGAGTCACCCTTCTGGTTAGACCAGAAAGTGAAAAACATAGAGTCACCATGCTGGTTAGACCAGAAAGTGAATAACATAGAGTCACCCCACTGGTTAGACCAGAAAGTGAATAACATAGCCACCCCACTGATTAGACCAGAAAGTGAATAACATAGTCACCCCACTGATTAGACCAGAGAGTGAATAACATAGAGTCATCCCACTGATTAGACCAGAGAGTGAATAACATAGAGTCACCCCACTGAGTTGACCAGAAAGTGAATAACATAGAGTCACCCCACTGATTAGACCAGAAGGTAAATAACATAGTTACCCCACTGATTAGACCAGAGAGTGAATAACATAGAGTCACCCCACTGGTTAGACCAGAGAGTGAATAACATAGAGTCACCCCACTGAGTTGACCAGAAAGTGAATAACATAGCCACCCCACTGATTAGACCAGAAAGTGAATAACATAGTCACCCCACTGATTAGACCAGAGAGTGAATAACATAGAGTCACCCCACTGATTAGACTAGAGAGTGAATAACATACAGTCACCCCACTGATTAGACCAGAAAGTGGACAACATAGAGTCACCCCACTGATTAGACCAGAAAGTGGACAACATGGAGTCACCCCGCTGGTTAGACCAGAAAGTGAATAACATAGAGTCACCCCGCTGGTTAGACCAGAAAGTGAATAAAATAGAGTCACCCCACTGGTTACACCAGAAAGTGAATAACATAGAGTCACCCCACTGGTTAGACCAGAAAGTGAATAACATAGAGTCACCCCACTGATTAGACCAGAAAGTGAATAACATAGAGTCACCCCACTGATTAGACCAGAAAGTGAATAACATAGAGTCACCCCGCTGGTTAGACCAGAAAGTGAATAACATAGAGTCACCCCGCTGGTTAGACCAGAAAGTGAATAACATAGAGTCACCCTTCTGGTTAGACCAGAAAGTGAATAACATAGAGTCACCATGCTGGTTAGACCAGAAAGTGAATAACATAGAGTCACCCCACTGGTTAGACCAGAAAGTGAATAACATAGCCACCCCACTGATTAGACCAGAAAGTGAATAACATAGTCACCCCACTGATTAGACCAGAGAGTGAATAACATAGAGTCATCCCACTGATTAGACCAGAGAGTGAATAACATAGAGTCACCCCGCTGATTAGACCAGAGAGTGAATAACATAGAGTCACCCCACTGAGTTGACCAGAAAGTGAATAACATAGAGTCACCCCACTGGTTAGACCAGAAAGTGAATAACATAGAGTCACCCCACTGCTTAGACCAGAAAGTGAATAACATAGCCACCCCACTGATTAGACCAGAAAGTGAATAACATAGGCATCCCACTGATTAGACCAGAGAGTGAATAACATAGAATCACCCCACTGATTAGACCAGAAAGTGAATAACATAGAGTCACCCCACTGATTAGACCAGAAAGTGAATAACATAGAGTCACCCCACTGATTAGACCAGAACGTGAATAACATAGAGTCACCCCACTGATTAGACCAGAGAGTGAATAACATAGAGTCACCCCACTGATTAGACCAGAAAGTGAATAACATGGAGTCACCCCGCTGGTTAGACCAGAGAGTGAATAACATAGAGTCACCCCACTGATTAGACCAGAAAGTGAATTACATAGAGTCACCCTTCTGGTTAGACCAGAAAGTGAATAACATAGAGTCACCCTGCTGGTTAGACCAGAAAGTGAATAACATAGAGTCACCCCACTGGTTAGACCAGAAAGTGAATAACATAGCCACCCCACTGATTAGACCAGAAAGTGAATAACATAGCCACCCCAGTGATTAGACCAGAGACTGAATAACATAGAGTCACCCCACTGATTAGACCAGAAAGTGAATAACATAGAGTCACCCCACTGCTTAGACCAGAACGTGAATAACATAGGGTCACCCCACTGATTAGACCAGAACGTGAATAACATAGAGTAACCCCACTGATTAGACCAGAGAGTGAATAACATAGAGTCACCCCACTGATTAGACCAGAGAGTGAATAACATAGAGTCACCCCACTGATTAGACCAGAAAGTGAATAACATAGAGTCACCCCACTGATTAGACCAGAAGGTAAATAACATAGTTACCCCACTGATTAGACCAGAGAGTGAATAACATAGAGTCACCCCACTGGTTAGACCAGAAAGTGAATAACATAGAGTCACCCCACTGGTTAGACCAGAAAGTGAATAACATAGCCACCCCACTGATTAGACCAGAAAGTGAATAACATAGTCATCCCATTGATTAGACCAGAGAGTGAATAACATAGAGTCACCCCACTGATTAGACCAGAAAGTGAATAACATGGAGTCACCCCGCTGGTTAGACCAGAGAGTGAATAACATAGAGTCACCCCACTGATTAGACCAGAAAGTGAATAACATAGAGTCACCCCGCTGGTTAGACCAGAAAGTGAATAACATAGAGTCACCCCGCTGGTTAGACCAGAAAGTGAATAACATAGAGTCACCCCACTGGTTAGACCAGAAAGTGAATAACATAGAGTCACCCCACTGGTTAGACCAGAAAGTGAATAACATAGCCACCCCACTGATTAGACCAGAAAGTGAATAACATAGTCACCCCACTGATTAGACCAGAGAGTGAATAACATAGAGTCACCCCACTGATTAGACCAGAAAGTGAATAACATAGTCACCCCACTGATCAGACCAGAACGTGAATAACATAGAGTCACCCAACTGATTAGACCAGAACGTGAATAACATAGAGTCACCCCACTGATTAGACCAGAGAGTGAATAACATAGAGTCACCCCACTGAGTTGACCAGAAAGTGAATAACATAGAGTCACCCCGCTGGTTAGACCAGAAAGTGAATAACATAGAGTCACCCCACTGGTTAGACCAGAAAGTGAATAACATAGAGTCACCCCGCTGGTTAGACCAGAAAGTGAATAACATAGAGTCACCCCACGGGTTAGACCAGAAAGTGAATAACATAGCCACCCCACTGATTAGACCAGAAAGTGAATAACATAGTCACCCCACTGATTAGACCAGAGAGTGAATAACATAGAGTCACCCCACTGATTAGACCAGAAAGTGAATAACATAGAGTCACCCCACTGCTTAGACCAGAACGTGAATAACATAGAGTCACCCCACTGATTATACCAGAACGTGAATAACATAGAGTCACCCCACTGATTAGACCAGAGAGTGAATAACATAGAGTCAGCCCACTGATTAGACCAGAGAGTGAATAACATAGAGTCACCCCACTGATTAGACTAGAGAGTGAATAACATAGAGTCACCCCACTGATTAGACCAGAAAGTGGACAACATAGAGTCACCCCACTGATTAGACCAGAGAGTGAATAACATAGAGTCACCCCACTGAGTTGACCAGAAAGTGAATAACATAGAGTCACCCCACTGATTAGACCAGAAGGTGAATAACATAGTCACCCCACTGGTTAGACCAGAAAGTGAATTACATAGAGTCACCCTTCTGGTTAGACCAGAAAGTGAATAACATAGAGTCACCCTGCTGGTTAGACCAGAAAGTGAATAACATGGAGTCACCCCGCTGGTTAGACCAGAGAGTGAATTACATAGAGTCACCCTTCTGGTTAGACCAGAAAGTGAATAACATAGAGTCACCCTGCTGGTTAGACCAGAAAGTGAATAACAGAGTCACCCCACTGGTTAGACCAGAAAGTGAATAACATAGAGTCACCCCGCTGGTTAGACCAGAAAGTGAATAACATAGAGTCACCCCGCTGGTTAGACCAGAAAGTGAATAACATAGAGTCACCCCACGGGTTAGACCAGAAAGTGAATAACATAGCCACCCCACTGATTAGACCAGAAAGTGAATAACATAGTCACCCCACTGATTAGACCAGAGAGTGAATAACATAGAGTCACCCCACTGCTTAGACCAGAACGTGAATAACATAGAGTCACCCCACTGATTAGACCAGAACGTGAATAACATAGAGTCACCCCACTGATTAGACCAGAGAGTGAATAACATAGAGTCAGCCCACTGATTAGACCAGAGAGTGAATAACATAGAGTCACCCCACTGATTAGACCAGAAAGTGAATAACATAGAGTCACCCCACTGATTAGACCAGAAGGTAAATAACATAGTTACCCCACTGATTAGACCAGAGAGTGAATAACATAGAGTCACCCCACTGGTTAGACCAGAAAGTGAATAACATAGAGTCACCCCACTGGTTAGACCAGAAAGTGAATAACATAGCCACCCCACTGATTAGACCAGAAAGTGAATAACATAGTCATCCCATTGATTAGACCAGAGAGTGAATAACATAGAGTCACCCCACTGATTAGACCAGAAAGTGAATAACATGGAGTCACCCCGCTGGTTAGACCAGAGAGTGAATAACATAGAGTCACCCCACTGATTAGACCAGAAAGTGAATAACATAGAGTCACCCCGCTGGTTAGACCAGAAAGTGAATAACATAGAGTCACCCCGCTGGTTAGACCAGAAAGTGAATAACATAGAGTCACCCCACTGGTTAGACCAGAAAGTGAATAACATAGAGTCACCCCACTGGTTAGACCAGAAAGTGAATAACATAGCCACCCCACTGATTAGACCAGAAAGTGAATAACATAGTCACCCCACTGATTAGACCAGAGAGTGAATAACATAGAGTCACCCCACTGATTAGACCAGAAAGTGAATAACATAGTCACCCCACTGATCAGACCAGAACGTGAATAACATAGAGTCACCCAACTGATTAGACCAGAACGTGAATAACATAGAGTCACCCCACTGATTAGACCAGAGAGTGAATAACATAGAGTCACCCCACTGAGTTGACCAGAAAGTGAATAACATAGAGTCACCCCGCTGGTTAGACCAGAAAGTGAATAACATAGAGTCACCCTGCTGGTTAGACCAGAAAGTGAATAACATAGAGTCACCCCGCTGGTTAGACCAGAAAGTGAATAACATAGAGTCACCCCACGGGTTAGACCAGAAAGTGAATAACATAGCCACCCCACTGATTAGACCAGAAAGTGAATAACATAGTCACCCCACTGATTAGACCAGAGAGTGAATAACATAGAGTCACCCCACTGATTAGACCAGAAAGTGAATAACATAGAGTCACCCCACTGCTTAGACCAGAACGTGAATAACATAGAGTCACCCCACTGATTATACCAGAACGTGAATAACATAGAGTCACCCCACTGATTAGACCAGAGAGTGAATAACATAGAGTCAGCCCACTGATTAGACCAGAGAGTGAATAACATAGAGTCACCCCACTGATTAGACTAGAGAGTGAATAACATAGAGTCACCCCACTGATTAGACCAGAAAGTGGACAACATAGAGTCACCCCACTGATTAGACCAGAGAGTGAATAACATAGAGTCACCCCACTGAGTTGACCAGAAAGTGAATAACATAGAGTCACCCCACTGATTAGACCAGAAGGTGAATAACATAGTTACCCCACTGATTAGACCAGAGAGTGAATAACATAGAGTCACCCCACTGGTTAGACCAGAAAGTGAATTACATAGAGTCACCCTTCTGGTTAGACCAGAAAGTGAATAACATAGAGTCACCCTGCTGGTTAGACCAGAAAGTGAATAACATGGAGTCACCCCGCTGGTTAGACCAGAGAGTGAATAACATAGAGTCACCCCACTGATTAGACCAGAAAGTGAATTACATAGAGTCACCCTTCTGGTTAGACCAGAAAGTGAATAACATAGAGTCACCCTGCTGGTTAGACCAGAAAGTGAATAACATAGAGTCACCCCACTGGTTAGACCAGAAAGTGAATAACATAGCCACCCCACTGATTAGACCAGAGACTGAATAACATAGAGTCACCCCACTGATTAGACCAGAAAGTGAATAACATAGAGTCACCCCACTGCTTAGACCAGAACGTGAATAACATAGGGTCACCCCACTGATTAGACCAGAACGTGAATAACATAGAGTAACCCCACTGATTAGACCAGAGAGTGAATAACATAGAGTCACCCCACTGATTAGACCAGAGAGTGAATAACATAGAGTCACCCCACTGATTAGACCAGAAAGTGAATAACATAGTCACCCCACTGATTAGACCAGAAGGTAAATAACATAGTTACCCCACTGATTAGACCAGAGAGTGAATAACATAGAGTCACCCCACTGGTTAGACCAGAAAGTGAATAACATAGAGTCACCCCACTGGTTAGACCAGAAAGTGAATAACATAGCCACCCCACTGATTAGACCAGAAAGTGAATAACATAGTCATCCCATTGATTAGACCAGAGAGTGAATAACATAGAGTCACCCCACTGATTAGACCAGAAAGTGAATAACATGGAGTCACCCCGCTGGTTAGACCAGAGAGTGAATAACATAGAGTCACCCCGCTGGTTAGACCAGAAAGTGAATAACATAGAGTCACCCCACTGGTTAGACCAGAAAGTGAATAACATAGAGTCACCCCACTGGTTAGACCAGAAAGTGAATAACATAGAGTCACCCCGCTGGTTAGACCAGAAAGTGAATAACATAGAGTCACCCCGCTGGTTAGACCAGAAAGTGAATAACATAGAGTCACCCCACTGGTTAGACCAGAAAGTGAATAACATAGAGTCACCCCACTGGTTAGACCAGAAAGTGAATAACATAGCCACCCCACTGATTAGACCAGAAAGTGAATAACATAGTCACCCCACTGATTAGACCAGAGAGTGAATAACATAGAGTCACCCCACTGATAAGACCAGAAAGTGAATAACATAGTCACCCCACTGATTAGACCAGAACGTGAATAACATAGAGTCACCCAACTGATTAGACCAGAACGTGAATAACATAGAGTCACCCCACTGATTAGACCAGAGAGTGAATAACATAGAGTCACCCCACTGAGTTGACCAGAAAGTGAATAACATAGAGTCACCCCGCTGGTTAGACCAGAAAGTGAATAACATAGAGTCACCCCACTGGTTAGACCAGAAAGTGAATAACATAGAGTCACCCCACTGGTTAGACCAGAAAGTGAATAACATAGAGTCACCCCACTGATTAGACCAGAAAGTGAATAACATAGAGTCACCCCACTGATTAGACCAGAAAGTGAATAACATGGAGTCACCCCGCTGGTTAGACCAGAGAGTGAATAACATAGTCACCCCACTGATTAGACCAGAAAGTGAATAACATAGAGTCACCCCGCTGGTTAGACCAGAAAGTGAATAACATAGAGTCACCCCGCTGGTTAGACCAGAAAGTGAATAACATAGAGTCACCCCACGGGTTAGACCAGAAAGTGAATAACATAGCCACCCCACTGATTAGACCAGAAAGTGAATAACATAGTCACCCCACTGATTAGACCAGAGAGTGAATAACATAGAGTCACCCCACTGCTTAGACCAGAACGTGAATAACATAGAGTCACCCCACTGATTAGACCAGAACGTGAATAACATAGAGTCACCCCACTGATTAGACCAGAGAGTGAATAACATAGAGTCAGCCCACTGATTAGACCAGAGAGTGAATAACATAGAGTCACCCCACTGATTAGACTAGAGAGTGAATAACATAGAGTCACCCCACTGATTAGACCAGAAAGTGGACAACATAGAGTCACCCCACTGATTAGACCAGAGAGTGAATAACATAGAGTCACCCCACTGAGTTGACCAGAAAGTGAATAACATAGAGTCACCCCACTGATTAGACCAGAAGGTGAATAACATAGTTACCCCACTGATTAGACCAGAGAGTGAATAACATAGAGACACCCCACTGGTTAGACCAGAAAGTGAATAACATAGAGTCACCCCACTGATTAGACCAGAAAGTGAATAACATAGAGTCACCCCACTGACTAGACCAGAAAGTGAATAACATGGAGTCACCCCGCTGGTTAGACCAGAAAGTGAATAACATAGATTCACCCCGCTGGTTAGACCAGAAAGTGAATAAAATAGAGTCACCCCACTGGTTAGACCAGAAAGTGAATAACATAGAGTCACCCCACTGGTTAGACCAGAAAGTGAATAACATAGAGTCACCCCACTGATTAGACCAGAAAGTGAATAACATAGAGTCACCCCACTGATTAGACCAGAAAGTGAATAACATAGAGTCACCCCGCTGGTTAGACCAGAAAGTGAATAACATAGAGTCACCCCGCTGGTTAGACCAGAAAGTGAATAACATAGAGTCACCCTTCTGGTTAGACCAGAAAGTGAATAACATAGAGTCACCATGCTGGTTAGACCAGAAAGTGAATAACATAGAGTCACCCCACTGGTTAGACCAGAAAGTGAATAACATAGCCACCCCACTGATTAGACCAGAAAGTGAATAACATAGTCACCCCACTGATTAGACCAGAGAGTGAATAACATAGAGTCATCCCACTGATTAGACCAGAGAGTGAATAACATAGAGTCACCCCACTGATTAGACCAGAGAGTGAATAACATAGAGTCACCCCACTGAGTTGACCAGAAAGTGAATAACATAGAGTCACCCCACTGATTAGACCAGAAGGTAAATAACATAGTTACCCCACTGATTAGACCAGAGAGTGAATAACATAGAGTCACCCCACTGGTTAGACCAGAAAGTGAATAACATAGAGTCACCCCACTGGTTAGACCAGAAAGTGAATAACATAGCCACCCCAATGATTAGACCAGAAAGTGAATAACATAGTCATCCCACTGATTAGACCAGAGAGTGAATAACATAGAGTCACCCCACTGATTATACCAGAAAGTGAATAACATAGAGTCACCCCACTGCTTAGACCAGAGAGTGAATAACATAGAGTCACCCCACTGATTAGACCAGAACGTGAATAACATAGAGTCACCCCACTGATTAGACCAGAGAGTGAATAACATAGAGTCACCCCACTGATTAGACCAGAAAGTGAATAACATGGAGTCACCCCGCTGGTTAGACCAGAGAGTGAATAACATAGAGTCAGCCCACTGATTAGACCAGAGAGTGAATAACATAGAGTCACCCCACTGATTAGACTAGAGAGTGAATAACATAGAGTCACCCCACTGATTAGACCAGAAAGTGGACAACATAGAGTCACCCCACTGATTAGACCAGAGAGTGAATAACATAGAGTCACCCCACTGAGTTGACCAGAAAGTGAATAACATAGAGTCACCCCACTGATTAGACCAGAAGGTGAATAACATAGTTACCCCACTGATTAGACCAGAGAGTGAATAACATAGAGTCACCCCACTGGTTAGACCAGAAAGTGAATAACATAGAGTCACCCCACTGATTAGACCAGAAAGTGAATAACATAGAGTCACCCCACTGACTAGACCAGAAAGTGAATAACATGGAGTCACCCCGCTGGTTAGACCAGAAAGTGAATAACATAGATTCACCCCGCTGGTTAGACCAGAAAGTGAATAAAATAGAGTCACCCCACTGGTTAGACCAGAAAGTGAATAACATAGAGTCGTCCCACTGGTTAGACCAGAAAGTGAATAACATAGAGTCACCCCACTGATTAGACCAGAAAGTGAATAACATAGAGTCACCCCACTGATTAGACCAGAAAGTGAATAACATAGAGTCACCCCGCTGGTTAGACCAGAAAGTGAATAACATAGAGTCACCCCGCTGGTTAGACCAGAAAGTGAATAACATAGAGTCACCCTTCTGGTTAGACCAGAAAGTGAATAACATAGAGTCACCATGCTGGTTAGACCAGAAAGTGAATAACATAGAGTCACCCCACTGGTTAGACCAGAAAGTGAATAACATAGCCACCCCACTGATTAGACCAGAAAGTGAATAACATAGTCACCCCACTGATTAGACCAGAGAGTGAATAACATAGAGTCATCCCACTGATTAGACCAGAGAGTGAATAACATAGAGTCACCCCACTGATTAGACCAGAGAGTGAATAACATAGAGTCACCCCACTGAGTTGACCAGAAAGTGAATAACATAGAGTCACCCCACTGATTAGACCAGAAGGTAAATAACATAGTTACCCCACTGATTAGACCAGAGAGTGAATAACATAGAGTCACCCCACTGGTTAGACCAGAAAGTGAATAACATAGAGTCACCCCACTGGTTAGACCAGAAAGTGAATAACATAGCCACCCCAATGATTAGACCAGAAAGTGAATAACATAGTCATCCCACTGATTAGACCAGAGAGTGAGTAACATAGAGTCACCCCACTGATTATACCAGAAAGTGAATAACATAGAGTCACCCCACTGCTTAGACCAGAGAGTGAATAACATAGAGTCACCCCACTGATTAGACCAGAACGTGAATAACATAGAGTCACCCCACTGATTAGACCAGAGAGTGAATAACATAGAGTCACCCCACTGATTAGACCAGAAAGTGAATAACATGGAGTCACCCCGCTGGTTAGACCAGAGAGTGAATAACATAGAGTCACCCCACTGATTAGACCAGAAAGTGAATAACATAGAGTCACCCTTCTGGTTAGACCAGAAAGTGAATAACATAGAGTCACCCTGCTGGTTAGACCAGAAAGTGAATAACATAGAGTCACCCCACTGGTTAGACCAGAAAGTGAATAACATAGCCACCCCACTGATTACACCAGAAAGTGAATAACATAGTCACCCCACTGATTAGACCAGAGACTGAATAACATAGAGTCACCCCACTGATTAGACCAGAAAGTGAATAACATAGAGTCACCCCACTGCTTAGACCAGAACGTGAATAACATAGAGTCACCCCACTGATTAGACCAGAACGTGAATAACATAGAGTCACCCCACTGATTAGACCAGAGAGTGAATAACATAGAGTCACCCCACTGATTAGACCAGAGAGTGAATAACATAGAGTCACCCCACTGATTAGACCAGAAAGTGAATAACATAGAGTCACCCCACTGATTAGACCAGAAGGTAAATAACAGAGTTACCCCACTGATTAGACCAGAGAGTGAATAACATAGAGTCACCCCACTGGTTAGACCAGAAAGTGAATAACATAGAGTCACCCCACTGGTTAGACCAGAAAGTGAATAACATAGCTACCCCACTGATTAGACCAGAAAGTGAATAACATAGTCACCCCACTGATTAGACCAGAAAGTGAATAACATAGAGTCACCCCGCTGGTTAGACCAGAAAGTGAATAACATAGAGTCACCCCGCTGGTTAGACCAGAAAGTGAATAACATAGAGTCACCCCACTGGTTAGACCAGACAGTGAATAACATAGAGTCACCCCACTGGTTAGACCAGAAAGTGAATAACATAGCCACCCCACTGATTAGACCAGAAAGTGAATAACATAGTCACCCCACTGATTAGACCAGAGAGTGAATAACATAGAGTCACCCCACTGATTAGACCAGAAAGTGAATAACATAGAGTCACCCCACTGCTTAGACCAGAACGTGAATAACATAGAGTCACCCCACTGATTAGACCAGAACGTGAATAACATAGAGTCATCCCACTGATTAGACCAGAGATTGAATAACATAGAGTCACCCCACTGAGTTGACCAGAAAGTGAATAACATAGAGTCACCCCGCTGGTTAGACCAGAAAGTGAATAACATAGAGTCACCCCACTGGTTAGACCAGAAAGTGAATAACATAGAGTCACCCCACTGGTTAGACCAGAAAGTGAATAACATAGAGTCACCCCACTGATTAGACCAGAAAGTGAATAACATAGAGTCACCCCACTGATTAGACCAGAAAGTGAATATCATGGAGACACCCCGCTGGTTAGACCAGAGAGTGAATAACATAGTCACCCCACTGATTAGACCAGAAAGTGAATAACATCGAGTCACCCCGCTGGTTAGACCAGAAAGTGAATAACATAGAGTCACCCCGCTGGTTAGACCAGAAAGTGAATAACATAGAGTCACCCCACTGGTTAGACCAGAAAGTGAATAACATAGCCACCCCACTGATTAGACCAGAGAGTGAATAACATAGAGTAACCCCACTGATTAGACCAGAAAGTGAATAAGATAGAGTCACCCCACTGCTCAGACCAGAACGTGAATAACATAGAGTCACCCCACTGATTAGACCAGAACGTGAATAACATAGAGTCACCCCACTGATTAGACCAGAAAGTGGACAACATAGAGTCACCCCACTGATTAGACCAGAGAGTGAATAACATAGAGTCACCCCACTGAGTTGACCAGAAAGTGAATAACATAGAGTCACCCCACGGGTTAGACCAGAAAGTGAATAACATAGCCACCCCACTGATTAGACCAGAAAGTGAATAACATAGTCACCCCACTGATTAGACCAGAGAGTGAATAACATAGAGTCACCCCACTGATTAGACCAGAAAGTGAATAACATAGAGTCACCCCACTGCTTAGACCAGAACGTGAATAACATAGAGTCACCCCACTGATTAGACCAGAACGTGAATAACATAGAGTCACCCCACTGATTAGACCAGAGAGTGAATAACATAGAGTCAGCCCACTGATTAGACCAGAGAGTGAATAACATAGAGTCACCCCACTGATTAGACTAGAGAGTGAATAACATAGAGTCACCCCACTGATTAGACCAGAAAGTGGACAACATAGAGTCACCCCACTGATTAGACCAGAGAGTGAATAACATAGAGTCACCCCACTGAGTTGACCAGAAAGTGAATAACATAGAGTCACCCCACTGATTAGACCAGAAGGTGAATAACATAGTTACCCCACTGATTAGACCAGAGAGTGAATAACATAGAGACACCCCACTGGTTAGACCAGAAAGTGAATAACATAGAGTCACCCCACTGATTAGACCAGAAAGTGAATAACATAGAGTCACCCCACTGACTAGACCAGAAAGTGAATAACATGGAGTCACCCCGCTGGTTAGACCAGAAAGTGAATAACATAGATTCACCCCGCTGGTTAGACCAGAAAGTGAATAAAATAGAGTCACCCCACTGGTTAGACCAGAAAGTGAATAACATAGAGTCACCACACTGGTTAGACCAGAAAGTGAATAACATAGAGTCACCCCACTGATTAGACCAGAAAGTGAATAACATAGAGTCACCCCACTGATTAGACCAGAAAGTGAATAACATAGAGTCACCCCGCTGGTTAGACCAGAAAGTGAATAACATAGAGTCACCCCGCTGGTTAGACCAGAAAGTGAATAACATAGAGTCACCCTTCTGGTTAGACCAGAAAGTGAATAACATAGAGTCACCATGCTGGTTAGACCAGAAAGTGAATAACATAGAGTCACCCCACTGGTTAGACCAGAAAGTGAATAACATAGCCACCCCACTGATTAGACCAGAAAGTGAATAACATAGTCACCCCACTGATTAGACCAGAGAGTGAATAACATAGAGTCATCCCACTGATTAGACCAGAGAGTGAATAACATAGAGTCACCCCACTGATTAGACCAGAGAGTGAATAACATAGAGTCACCCCACTGAGTTGACCAGAAAGTGAATAACATAGAGTCACCCCACTGATTAGACCAGAAGGTAAATAACATAGTTACCCCACTGATTAGACCAGAGAGTGAATAACATAGAGTCACCCCACTGGTTAGACCAGAAAGTGAATAACATAGAGTCACCCCACTGGTTAGACCAGAAAGTGAATAACATAGCCACCCCAATGATTAGACCAGAAAGTGAATAACATAGTCATCCCACTGATTAGACCAGAGAGTGAATAACATAGAGTCACCCCACTGATTATACCAGAAAGTGAATAACATAGAGTCACCCCACTGCTTAGACCAGAGAGTGAATAACATAGAGTCACCCCACTGATTAGACCAGAACGTGAATAACATAGAGTCACCCCACTGATTAGACCAGAGAGTGAATAACATAGAGTCACCCCACTGATTAGACCAGAAAGTGAATAACATGGAGTCACCCCGCTGGTTAGACCAGAGAGTGAATAACATAGAGTCAGCCCACTGATTAGACCAGAGAGTGAATAACATAGAGTCACCCCACTGATTAGACTAGAGAGTGAATAACATAGAGTCACCCCACTGATTAGACCAGAAAGTGGACAACATAGAGTCACCCCACTGATTAGACCAGAGAGTGAATAACATAGAGTCACCCCACTGAGTTGACCAGAAAGTGAATAACATAGAGTCACCCCACTGATTAGACCAGAAGGTGAATAACATAGTTACCCCACTGATTAGACCAGAGAGTGAATAACATAGAGTCACCCCACTGGTTAGACCAGAAAGTGAATAACATAGAGTCACCCCACTGATTAGACCAGAAAGTGAATAACATAGAGTCACCCCACTGACTAGACCAGAAAGTGAATAACATGGAGTCACCCCGCTGGTTAGACCAGAAAGTGAATAACATAGATTCACCCCGCTGGTTAGACCAGAAAGTGAATAAAATAGAGTCACCCCACTGGTTAGACCAGAAAGTGAATAACATAGAGTCGTCCCACTGGTTAGACCAGAAAGTGAATAACATAGAGTCACCCCACTGATTAGACCAGAAAGTGAATAACATAGAGTCACCCCACTGATTAGACCAGAAAGTGAATAACATAGAGTCACCCCGCTGGTTAGACCAGAAAGTGAATAACATAGAGTCACCCCGCTGGTTAGACCAGAAAGTGAATAACATAGAGTCACCCTTCTGGTTAGACCAGAAAGTGAATAACATAGAGTCACCATGCTGGTTAGACCAGAAAGTGAATAACATAGAGTCACCCCACTGGTTAGACCAGAAAGTGAATAACATAGCCACCCCACTGATTAGAACAGAAAGTGAATAACATAGTCACCCCACTGATTAGACCAGAGAGTGAATAACATAGAGTCATCCCACTGATTAGACCAGAGAGTGAATAACATAGAGTCACCCCACTGATTAGACCAGAGAGTGAATAACATAGAGTCACCCCACTGAGTTGACCAGAAAGTGAATAACATAGAGTCACCCCACTGATTAGACCAGAAGGTAAATAACATAGTTACCCCACTGATTAGACCAGAGAGTGAATAACATAGAGTCACCCCACTGGTTAGACCAGAAAGTGAATAACATAGAGTCACCCCACTGGTTAGACCAGAAAGTGAATAACATAGCCACCCCAATGATTAGACCAGAAAGTGAATAACATAGTCATCCCACTGATTAGACCAGAGAGTGAATAACATAGAGTCACCCCACTGATTATACCAGAAAGTGAATAACATAGAGTCACCCCACTGCTTAGACCAGAGAGTGAATAACATAGAGTCACCCCACTGATTAGACCAGAACGTGAATAACATAGAGTCACCCCACTGATTAGACCAGAGAGTGAATAACATAGAGTCACCCCACTGATTAGACCAGAAAGTGAATAACATGGAGTCACCCCGCTGGTTAGACCAGAGAGTGAATAACATAGAGTCACCCCACTGATTAGACCAGAAAGTGAATAACATAGAGTCACCCTTCTGGTTAGACCAGAAAGTGAATAACATAGAGTCACCCTGCTGGTTAGACCAGAAAGTGAATAACATAGAGTCACCCCACTGGTTAGACCAGAAAGTGAATAACATAGCCACCCCACTGATTAGACCAGAAAGTGAATAACATAGTCACCCCACTGATTAGACCAGAGACTGAATAACATAGAGTCACCCCACTGATTAGACCAGAAAGTGAATAACATAGAGTCACCCCACTGCTTAGACCAGAACGTGAATAACATAGAGTCACCCCACTGATTAGACCAGAACGTGAATAACAGAGAGTCACCCCACTGATTAGACCAGAGAGTGAATAACATAGAGTCACCCCACTGATTAGACCAGAGAGTGAATAACATAGAGTCACCCCACTGATTAGACCAGAAAGTGAATAACATAGAGTCACCCCACTGATTAGACCAGAAGGTAAATAACAGAGTTACCCCACTGATTAGACCAGAGAGTGAATAACATAGAGTCACCCCACTGGTTAGACCAGAAAGTGAATAACATAGAGTCACCCCACTGGTTAGACCAGAAAGTGAATAACATAGCTACCCCACTGATTAGACCAGAAAGTGAATAACATAGTCACCCCACTGATTAGACCAGAAAGTGAATAACATAGAGTCACCCCGCTGGTTAGACCAGAAAGTGAATAACATAGAGTCACCCCGCTGGTTAGACCAGAAAGTGAATAACATAGAGTCACCCCACTGGTTAGACCAGACAGTGAATAACATAGAGTCACCCCACTGGTTAGACCAGAAAGTGAATAACATAGCCACCCCACTGATTAGACCAGAAAGTGAATAACATAGTCACCCCACTGATTAGACCAGAGAGTGAATAACATAGAGTCACCCCACTGATTAGACCAGAAAGTGAATAACATAGAGTCACCCCACTGCTTAGACCAGAACGTGAATAACATAGAGTCACCCCACTGATTAGACCAGAACGTGAATAACATAGAGTCATCCCACTGATTAGACCAGAGATTGAATAACATAGAGTCACCCCACTGAGTTGACCAGAAAGTGAATAACATAGAGTCACCCCGCTGGTTAGACCAGAAAGTGAATAACATAGAGTCACCCCACTGGTTAGACCAGAAAGTGAATAACATAGAGTCACCCCACTGGTTAGACCAGAAAGTGAATAACATAGAGTCACCCCACTGATTAGACCAGAAAGTGAATAACATAGAGTCACCCCACTGATTAGACCAGAAAGTGAATATCATGGAGTCACCCCGCTGGTTAGACCAGAGAGTGAATAACATAGTCACCCCACTGATTAGACCAGAAAGTGAATAACATCGAGTCACCCCGCTGGTTAGACCAGAAAGTGAATAACATAGAGTCACCCCGCTGGTTAGACCAGAAAGTGAATAACATAGAGTCACCCCACTGGTTAGACCAGAAAGTGAATAACATAGCCACCCCACTGATTAGACCAGAGAGTGAATAACATAGAGTAACCCCACTGATTAGACCAGAAAGTGAATAAGATAGAGTCACCCCACTGCTCAGACCAGAACGTGAATAACATAGAGTCACCCCACTGATTAGACCAGAACGTGAATAACATAGAGTCACCCCACTGATTAGACCAGAAAGTGGACAACATAGAGTCACCCCACTGATTAGACCAGAGAGTGAATAACATAGAGTCACCCCACTGAGTTGACCAGAAAGTGAATAACATAGAGTCACCCCACTGATTAGACCAGAAGGTGAATAACATAGTTACCCCACTGATTAGACCAGAGAGTGAATAACATAGAGTCACCCCACTGGTTAGACCAGAAAGTGAATAACATAGAGTCACCCCACTGATTAGACCAGAAAGTGAATAACATAGAGTCACCCCACTGATTAGACCAGAAAGTGAATAACATGGAGTCACCCCGCTGGTTAGACCAGAAAGTGAATAACATAGAGTCACCCCGCTGGTTAGACCAGAAAGTGAATAAAATAGAGTCACCCCACTGGTTAGACCAGAAAGTGAATAACATAGAGTCACCCCACTGGTTAGACCAGAAAGTGAATAGCATAGAGTCACCCCACTGATTAGACCAGAAAGTGAATAACATAGAGTCACCCCACTGATTAGACCAGAAAGTGAATAACATAGAGTCACCCCGCTGGTTAGACCAGAAAGTGAATAACATAGAGTCACCCCGCTGGTTAGACCAGAAAGTGAATAACATAGAGTCACCCCACTGATTAGACCAGAAAGTGAATAACATAGCCACCACACTGATTAGACCAGAAAGTGAATAACATGGAGTCACCCCGCTGGTTAGACCAGAAAGTGAATAACATAGAGTCACCCCACTGATTAGACCAGAAAGTGAATAACATAGCCACCACACTGATTAGACCAGAAAGTGAATAACATAGAGTCACCCCACTGATTAGACCAGAAAGTGAATAACATAGAGTCACCCCACTGATTAGACCAGAAAGTGAATAACATAGAGTCACCCCGCTGGTTAGACCAGAAAGTGAATAACATAGAGTCACCCCGCTGGTTAGACCAGAGAGTGAATAACATAGAGTCACCCCACTGATTAGACCAGAAAGTCAATAACATAGAGTCACCCTTCTGGTTAGACCAGAAAGTGAATAACATAGAGTAACCCTGCTGGTTAGACCAGAAAGTGAATAACATAGAGTCACCCCACTGGTTAGACCAGAAAGGGAATAACATAGCCACCCCACTGATTAGACCAGAAATTGAATAACATAGTCACCCCACTGATTAGACCACAGACTGAATAACATAGTCACCCCACTGATTAGACCAGAAAGTGAATAACATAGAGTCACCCCACTGCTTAGACCAGAACGTAAATAACATAGAGTCACCCCACTGATTAGACCAGAACGTGAATAACATAGAGTCACCCCACTGATTAGACCAGAGAGTGAATAACATAGAGTCACCCCACTGATTAGACCAGAGAGTGAATAACATAGAGTCACCCCACTGATTAGACCAGAAAGTGAATAACATAGAGTCACCCCACTGATTAGACCAGAAGGTAAATAACATAGTTACCCCACTGATTAGACCAGAGAGTGAATAACATAGAGTCACCCCACTGGTTAGACCAGAAAGTGAATAACATAGAGTCAACCCACTGGTTAGACCAGAAAGTTAATAACATAGCCACCCCACTGATTAGACCAGAAAGTGAATAACATAGTCATCCCATTGATTAGACCAGAGAGTGAATAACATAGAGTCACCCCACTGATTAGACCAGAAAGTGAATAACATAGAGTCACCCCACTGCTTAGACCAGAGAGTGAATAACATAGAGTCACCCCACTGATTAGACCAGAACGTGAATAACATAGAGTCACCCCACTGATTAGACCAGAGAGTGAATAACATAGAGTCACCCCACTGATTAGACCAGAAAGTGAATAACATGGAGTCACCCCGCTGGTTAGACCAGAGAGTGAATAACATAGAGTCACCCCACTGATTAGACCAGAAAGTGAATAACATAGAGTCACCCCGCTGGTTAGACCAGAAAGTGAATAACATAGAGTCACCCCGCTGGTTAGACCAGAAAGTGAATAACATAGAGTCACCCCACTGGTTAGACCAGACAGTGATTAACATAGAGTCACCCCACTGGTTAGACCAGAAAGTGAATAACATAGCCACCCCACTGATTAGACCAGAAAGTGAATAACATAGTCACCCCACTGATTAGACCAGAGAGTGAATAACATAGAGTCACCCCACTGAGTTGACCAGAAAGTGAATAACATAGAGTCACCCCACTGATTAGACCAGAAGGTGAATAACATAGTTACCCCACTGATTAGACCAGAGAGTGAATAACATAGAGTCACCCCACTGGTTAGAACAGAAAGTGAATAACATAGAGTCACCCCACTGATTAGACCAGAAAGTGAATAACATAGAGTCACCCCACTGATTAGACCAGAAAGTGAATAACATGGAGTCACCCCGCTGGTTAGACCAGAAAGTGAATAACATAGAGTCACCCCGCTGGTTAGACCAGAAAGTGAATAAAATAGAGTCACCCCACTGGTTAGACCAGAAAGTGAATAACATAGAGTCACCCCACTGATTAGACCAGAGAGTGAATAACATAGAGTCACCCCACTGATTAGACCAGAAAGTGGACAACATAGAGTCACCCCACCGATTAGACCAGAGAGTGAATAACATAGAGTCACCCCACTGAGTTGACCAGAAAGTGAATAACATAGAGTCACCCCTCTGATTAGACCAGAAGGTGAATAACATAGTTACCCCACTGATTAGACCAGAGAGTGAATAACATAGAGTCACCCTTCTGGTTAGACCAGAAAGTGAATAACATAGAGTCACCCTGCTGGTTAGACCAGAAAGTGAATAACATAGAGTCACCCCACTGGTTAGACCAGAAAGTGAATAACATAGCCACCCCACTGATTAGACCAGAAAGTGAATAACATAGTCACCCCACTGATTAGACCAGAGACTGATTAACATAGAGTCACCCCACTGAATAGACCAGAAAGTGAATAACATAGAGTCACCCCACTGCTTAGACCAGAACGTGAATAACATAGAGTCACCCCACTGATTAGACCAGAACGTGAATAACATAGAGTCCCCCCACTGATTAGACCAGAGAGTGAATAACATAGAGTCACCCCACTGATTAGACCAGAGAGTGAATAACATAGAGTCACCCCACTGGTTAGACCAGAAAGTGAATAACATAGCCACCCCACTGATTAGACCAGAAAGTGAATAACATAGCCACCCCACTGATTAGACCAGAAAGTGAATAACATAGTCATCCCATTGATTAGACCAGAGAGTGAATAACATAGAGTCAGCCCACTGGTTAGACCAGAAAGTGAATAACATAGAGTCACCCCACTGGTTAGACCAGAAAGTGAATAACATAGAGTCACCCCACTGATTAGACCAGAAAGTGAATAACATGGAGTCACCCCGCTGGTTAGACCAGAGAGTGAATAACATAGAGTCACCCCACTGATTAGACCAGAAAGTGAATAACATAGAGTCACCCCGCTGGTTAGACCAGAAAGTGAATAACATAGAGTCACCCCGCTGGTTAGACCAGAAAGTGAATAACATAGAGTCACCCCACTGGTTAGACCAGACAGTGATTAACATAGAGTCACCCCACTGGTTAGACCAGAAAGTGAATAACATAGCCACCCCACTGATTAGACCAGAAAGTGAATAACATAGTCACCCCACTGATTAGACCAGAGAGTGAATAACATAGAGTCACCCCACTGAGTTGACCAGAAAGTGATTAACATAGAGTCACCCCACTGATTAGACCAGAAGGTGAATAACATAGTTACCCCACTGATTAGACCAGAGAGTGAATAACATAGAGTCACCCCACTGGTTAGACCAGAGAGTGAATAACATAGAGTCACCCCACTGATTAGACCAGAAAGTGAATAACATAGAGTCACCCTTCTGGTTAGACCAGAAAGTGAATAACATAGAGTCACCCTGCTGGTTAGACCAGAAAGTGAATAACATAGAGTCACCCCACTGGTTAGACCAGAAAGTGAATAACATAGCCACCCCACTGATTAGACCAGAAAGTGAATAACATAGTCACCCCACTGATTAGACCAGAGACTGAATAACATAGAGTCACCCCACTGATTAGACCAGAAAGTGAATAACATAGAGTCACCCCACTGCTTAGACCAGAACGTGAATAACATAGAGTCACCACACTGATTAGACCAGAACGTGAATAACATAGAGTCCCCCCACTGATTAGACCAGAGAGTGAATAACATAGAGTCACCCCACTGATTAGACCAGAGAGTGAATAACATAGAGTCACCCCACTGATTAGACCAGAAAGTGAATAACATAGAGTCACCCCACTGATTAGACCAGAAGGTAAATAACATAGTTACCCCACTGATTAGACCAGAGAGTGAATAACATAGAGTCACCCCACTGGTTAGACCAGAAAGTGAATAACATAGAGTCACCCCACTGGTTAGACCAGAAAGTGAATAACATAGCCACCCCACTGATTAGACCAGAAAGTGAATAACATAGTCATCCCATTGATTAGACCAGAGAGTGAATAACATAGAGTCACCCCACTGATTAGACCAGAAAGTGAATAACATAGAGTCACCCCACTGCTTAGACCAGAGAGTGAATAACATAGAGTCACCCCACTGATTAGACCAGAACGTGAATAACATAGAGTCACCCCACTGGTTAGACCAGAAAGTGAATAACATAGAGTCACCCCACTGATTAGACCAGAAAGTGAATAACATAGAGTCACCCCACTGATTAGACCAGAAAGTGAATAACATAGAGTCACCCCGCTGGTTAGACCAGAAAGTGAATAACATAGAGTCACCCTTCTGGTTAGACCAGAAAGTGAATAACATGGAGTCACCATGCTGGTTAGACCAGAAAGTGAATAACATAGAGTCACCCCACTGGTTAGACCAGAAAGTGAATAACATAGCCACCCCACTGATTAGACCAGAAAGTGAATAACATAGTCACCCCACTGATTAGACCAGAGAGTGAATAACATAGAGTCATCCCACTGATTAGACCAGAGAGTGAATAACATAGAGTCACCCCGCTGATTAGACCAGAGAGTGAATAACATAGAGTCACCCCACTGAGTTGACCAGAAAGTGAATAACATAGAGTCACCCCACTGGTTAGACCAGAAAGTGAATAACATAGAGTCACCCCACTGATTAGACCAGAAAGTGAATAACATAGAGTCACCCCGCTGGTTAGACCAGAAAGTGAATAACATAGAGTCACCCTTCTGGTTAGACCAGAAAGTGAATAACATGGAGTCACCATGCTGGTTAGACCAGAAAGTGAATAACATAGAGTCACCCCACTGGTTAGACCAGAAAGTGAATAACATAGCCACCCCACTGATTAGACCAGAAAGTGAATAATATAGTCACCCCACTGATTAGACCAGAGAGTGAATAACATAGAGTCATCCCACTGATTAGACCAGAGAGTGAATAACATAGAGTCACCCCGCTGATTAGACCAGAGAGTGAATAACATAGAGTCACCCCACTGAGTTGACCAGAAAGTGAATAACATAGAGTCACCCCACTGGTTAGACCAGAAAGTGAATAACATAGAGTCACCCCACTGCTTAGACCAGAAAGTGAATAACATAGCCACCCCACTGATTAGACCAGAAAGTGAATAACATAGGCATCCCACTGATTAGACCAGAGAGTGAATAACATAGAGTCACCCCACTGATTAGACCAGAAAGTGAATAACATAGAGTCACCCCACTGATTAGACCAGAAAGTGAATAACATAGAGTCACCCCACTGATTAGACCAGAAAGTGAATAACATAGAGTCACCCCACTGATTAGACCAGAAAGTGAATAACATAGAGTCACCCCACTGATTAGACCAGAAAGTGAATAACATAGAGTCACCCTTCTGGTTAGACCAGAAAGTGAATAACATAGAGTCACCCTGCTGGTTAGACCAGAAAGTGAATAACATAGAGTCACCCCACTGGTTAGACCAGAAAGTGAATAACATAGCCACCCCACTGATTAGACCAGAAAGTGAATAACATAGTCACCCCACTGATTAGACCAGAGACTGAATAACATAGAGTCACCCCACTGATTAGACCAGAAAGTGAATAACATAGAGTCACCCCACTGCTTAGACCAGAACGTGAATAACATAGAGTCACCCCACTGATTAGACCAGAACGTGAATAACATAGAGTCACCCCACTGATTAGACCAGAGAGTGAATAACATAGAGTCACCCCACTGATTAGACCAGAGAGTGAATAACATAGAGTCACCCCACTGAGTTGACCAGAAAGTGAATAACATAGAGTCACCCCACTGATTAGACCAGAAGGTAAATAACATAGTTACCCCACTGATTAGACCAGAGAGTGAATAACATAGAGTCACCCCACTGGTTAGACCAGAAAGTGAATAACATAGAGTCACCCCACTGGTTAGACCAGAAAGTGAATAACATAGCCACCCCACTGATTAGACCAGAAAGTGAATAACATAGTCATCCCATTGATTAGACCAGAGAGTGAATAACATAGAGTCACCCCACTGATTAGACCAGAAAGTGAATAACATAGAGTCACCCCACTGCTTAGACCAGAGAGTGAATAATATAGAGTCACCCCACTGATTAGACCAGAACGTGAATAACATAGAGTCACCCCACTGATTAGACCAGAGAGTGAATAACATAGAGTCACCCCACTGATTAGACCAGAAAGTGAATAACATGGAGTCACCCCGCTGGTTAGACCAGAGAGTGAATAACATAGAGTCACCCCACTGATTAGACCAGAAAGTGAATAACATAGAGTCACCCCGCTGGTTAGACCAGAAAGTGAATAACATAGAGTCACCCCGCTGGTTAGACCAGAAAGTGAATAACATAGAGTCACCCCACTGGTTAGACCAGAAAGTGAATAACATAGAGTCACCCCACTGGTTAGACCAGAAAGTGAATAACATAGCCACCCCACTGATTAGACCAGAAAGTGAATAACATAGTCACCCCACTGATTAGACCAGAGAGTGAATAACATAGAGTCACCCCACTGATTAGACCAGAAAGTGAATAACATAGTCACCCCACTGATTAGACCAGAACGTGAATAACATAGAGTCACCCCACAGATTAGACCAGAACGTGAATAACATAGAGTCACCCCACTGATTAGACCAGAGAGTGAATAACATAGAGTCACCCCACTGAGTTGACCAGAAAGTGAATAACATAGAGTCACCCCAGTGATTAGACCAGAAGGTAAATAACATAGTTACCCCACTGATTAGACCAGAGAGTGAATAACATAGAGTCACCCCACTGGTTAGACCAGAAAGTGAATAACATAGAGTCACCCCACTGGTTAGACCAGAAAGTGAATAACATAGCCACCCCACTGATTAGACCAGAAAGTGAATAACATAGTCATCCCATTGATTAGACCAGAAAGTGAATAACATAGCCACCCCACTGATTAGACCAGAAAGTGAATAACATAGTCACCCCACTGATTAGACCAGAGAGTGAATAACATAGAGTCACCCCACTGAGTTGACCAGAAAGTGAATAACATAGAGTCACCCCACTGATTAGACCAGAAGGTGAATAACATAGTTACCCCACTGATTAGACCAGAGAGTGAATAACATAGAGTCACCCCACTGGTTAGAAAAGAAAGTGAATAACATAGAGTCACCCCACTGATTAGACCAGAAAGTGAATAACATAGAGTCACCCCACTGATTAGACCAGAAAGTGAATAACATGGAGTCACCCCGCTGGTTAGTCCAGAAAGTGAATAACATAGAGTCACCCCACTGATTAGACCAGAAAGTGGACAACATAGAGTCACCCCACTGATTAGACCAGAGAGTGAATAACATAGAGTCACCCCACTGAGTTGACCAGAAAGTGAATAACATAGAGTCACCCCTCTGATTAGACCAGAAGGTGAATAACATAGTTACCCCACTGATTAGACCAGAGAGTGAATAACATAGAGTCACCCTTCTGGTTAGACCAGAAAGTGAATAACATAGAGTCACCCTGCTGGTTAGACCAGAAAGTGAATAACATAGCCACCCCACTGATTAGACAAGAAAGTGAATAACATAGTCACCCCACTGATTAGACCAGAGAGTGAATAACATAGAGTCACCCCACTGAGTTGACCAGAAAGTGAATAACATAGAGTCACCCCACTGATTAGACCAGAAGGTGAATAACATAGTTACCCCACTGATTAGACCAGAGAGTGAATAACATAGAGTCACCCCACTGGTTAGAACAGAAAGTGAATAACATAGAGTCACCCCACTGATTAGACCAGAAAGTGAATAACATAGAGTCACCCCACTGATTAGACCAGAAAGTGAATAACATGGAGTCACCCCGCTGGTTAGACCAGAAAGTGAATAACATAGAGTCACCCCGCTGGTTAGACCAGAAAGTGAATAAAATAGAGTCACCCCACTGGTTAGACCAGAAAGTGAATAACATAGAGTCACCCCACTGATTAGACCAGAGAGTGAATAACATAGAGTCACCCCACTGATTAGACCAGAAAGTGGACAACATAGAGTCACCCCACTGATTAGACCAGAGAGTGAATAACATAGAGTCACCCCACTGAGTTGACCAGAAAGTGAATAACATAGAGTCACCCCTCTGATTAGACCAGAAGGTGAATAACATAGTTACCCCACTGATTAGACCAGAGAGTGAATAACATAGAGTCACCCTTCTGGTTAGACCAGAAAGTGAATAACATAGAGTCACCCTGCTGGTTAGACCAGAAAGTGAATAACATAGAGTCACCCCACTGGTTAGACCAGAAAGTGAATAACATAGCCACCCCACTGATTAGACCAGAAAGTGAATAACATAGTCACCCCACTGATTAGACCAGAGACTGAATAACATAGAGTCACCCCACTGAATAGACCAGAAAGTGAATAACATAGAGTCACCCCACTGCTTAGACCAGAACGTGAATAACATAGAGTCACCCCACTGATTAGACCAGAACGTGAATAACATAGAGTCCCCCCACTGATTAGACCAGAGAGTGAATAACATAGAGTCACCCCACTGATTAGACCAGAGAGTGAATAACATAGAGTCACCCCACTGGTTAGACCAGAAAGTGAATAACATAGCCACCCCACTGATTAGACCAGAAAGTGAATAACATAGCCACCCCACTGATTAGACCAGAAAGTGAATAACATAGTCATCCCATTGATTAGACCAGAGAGTGAATAACATAGAGTCACCCCACTGGTTAGACCAGAAAGTGAATAACATAGAGTCACCCCACTGGTTAGACCAGAAAGTGAATAACATAGAGTCACCCCACTGATTAGACCAGAAAGTGAATAACATGGAGTCACCCCGCTGGTTAGACCAGAGAGTGAATAACATAGAGTCACCCCACTGATTAGACCAGAAAGTGAATAACATAGAGTCACCCCACTGCTTAGACCAGAACGTGAATAACATAGAGTCACCCCACTGATTAGACCAGAACGTGAATAACATAGAGTCCCCCCACTGATTAGACCAGAGAGTGAATAACATAGAGTCACCCCACTGATTAGACCAGAGAGTGAATAACATAGAGTCACCCCACTGGTTAGACCAGAAAGTGAATAACATAGCCACCCCACTGATTAGACCAGAAAGTGAATAACATAGCCACCCCACTGATTAGACCAGAAAGTGAATAACATAGTCATCCCATTGATTAGACCAGAGAGTGAATAACATAGAGTCACCCCACTGGTTAGACCAGAAAGTGAATAACATAGAGTCACCCCACTGGTTAGACCAGAAAGTGAATAACATAGAGTCACCCCACTGATTAGACCAGAAAGTGAATAACATGGAGTCACCCCGCTGGTTAGACCAGAGAGTGAATAACATAGAGTCACCCCGCTGGTTAGACCAGAAAGTGAATAACATAGAGTCACCCCGCTGGTTAGACCAGAAAGTGAATAACATAGAGTCACCCCACTGGTTAGACCAGACAGTGATTAACATAGAGTCACCCCACTGGTTAGACCAGAAAGTGAATAACATAGCCACCCCACTGATTAGACCAGAAAGTGAATAACATAGTCACCCCACTGATTAGACCAGAGAGTGAATAACATAGAGTCACCCCACTGAGTTGACCAGAAAGTGAATAACATAGAGTCACCCCACTGATTAGACCAGAAGGTGAATAACATAGTTACCCCACTGATTAGACCAGAGAGTGAATAACATAGAGTCACCCCACTGGTTAGACCAGAAAGTGAATAACATAGAGTCACCCCACTGATTAGACCAGAAAGTGAATAACATAGAGTCACCCCACTGATTAGACCAGAAAGTGAATAACATAGAGTCACCCTGCTGGTTAGACCAGAAAGTGAATAACATAGAGTCACCCCACTGGTTAGACCAGAAAGTGAATAACATAGCCACCCCACTGATTAGACCAGAAAGTGAATAACATAGTCACCCCACTGATTAGACCAGAGACTGAATAACATAGAGTCACCCCACTGATTAGACCAGAAAGTGAATAACATAGAGTCACCCCACTGCTTAGACCAGAACGTGAATAACATAGTCACCCCGCTGATTAGACCAGAACGTGAATAACATAGAGTCACCCCACTGATTAGACCAGAGAGTGAATAACATAGAGTCACCCCACTGATTAGACCAGAGAGTGAATAACATAGAGTCACCCCACTGATTAGACCAGAAAGTGAATAACATAGAGTCACCCCACTGATTAGACCAGAAGGTAAATAACATAGTTACCCCACTGATTAGACCAGAGAGTGAATAACATAGAGTCATTCCACTGGTTAGACCAGAAAGTGAATAACATAGAGTCACCCCACTGGTTAGACCAGAAAGTTAATAACATAGCCACCCCACTGATTAGACCAGAAAGTGAATAACATAGTCATCCCATTGATTAGACCAGAGAGTGAATAACATAGAGTCACCCCACTGATTAGACCAGAAAGTGAATAACATAGAGTCACCCCACTGGTTAGACCAGACAGTGATCAACATAGAATCACCCCACTGGTTAGACCAGAAAGTGAATAACATAGCCACCCCACTGATTAGACCAGAAAGTGAATAACATAGTCACCCCACTGATTAGACCAGAGAGTGAATAACATAGAGTCACCCCACTGAGTTGACCAGAAAGTGAATAACATAGAGTCACCCCACTGATTAGACCAGAAGGTGAATAACATAGTTACCCCACTGATTAGACCAGAGAGTGAATAACATAGAGTCACCCCACTGGTTAGAAAAGAAAGTGAATAACATAGAGTCACCCCACTGATTAGACCAGAAAGTGAATAACATAGAGTCACCCCACTGATTAGACCAGAAAGTGAATAACATGGAGTCACCCCGCTGGTTAGTCCAGAAAGTGAATAACATAGAGTCACCCCGCTGGTTAGACCAGAAAGTGAATAAAATAGAGTCACCCCACTGGTTAGACCAGAAAGTGAATAACATAGAGTCACCCCACTGATTAGACCAGAGAGTGAATAACATAGAGTCACCCCACTGATTAGACCAGAAAGTGGACAACATAGAGTCACCCCACTGATTAGACCAGAGAGTGAATAACATAGAGTCACCCCACTGAGTTGACCAGAAAGTGAATAACATAGAGTCACCCCTCTGATTAGACCAGAAGGTGAATAACATAGTTACCCCACTGATTAGACCAGAGAGTGAATAACATAGAGTCACCCTTCTGGTTAGACCAGAAAGTGAATAACATAGAGTCACCCTGCTGGTTAGACCAGAAAGTGAATAACATAGAGTCACCCCACTGTTTAGACCAGAAAGTGAATAACATAGCCACCCCACTGATTAGACCAGAAAGTGAATAACATAGTCACCCCACTGATTAGACCAGAGACTGAATAACATAGAGTCACCCCACTGATTAGACCAGAAAGTGAATAACATAGAGTCACCCCACTGCTTAGACCAGAACGTGAATAACATAGAGTCACCCCACTGATTAGACCAGAACGTGAATAACATAGAGTCCCCCCACTGATTAGACCAGAGAGTGAATAACATAGAGTCACCCCACTGATTAGACCAGAGAGTGAATAACATAGAGTCACCCCACTGATTAGACCAGAAAGTGAATAACATAGAGTCACCCCACTGATTAGACCAGAAGGTAAATAACATAGTTACCCCACAGATTAGACCAGAGAGTGAATAACATAGAGTCACCCCACTGGTTAGACCAGAAAGTGAATAACATAGAGTCACCCCACTGGTTAGACCAGAAAGTGAATAACATAGCCACCCCACTGATTAGACCAGAAAGTGAATAACATAGTCATCCCATTGATTAGACCAGAGAGTGAATAACATAGAGTCACCCCACTGATTAGACCAGAAAGTGAATAACATAGAGTCACCCCACTGCTTAGACCAGAGAGTGAATAACATAGAGTCACCCCACTGATTAGACCAGAACGTGAATAACATAGAGTCACCCCACTGGTTAGACCAGAAAGTGAATAACATAGAGTCACCCCACTGATTAGACCAGAAAGTGAATAACATAGAGTCACCCCACTGATTAGACCAGAAAGTGAATAACATAGAGTCACCCCGCTGGTTAGACCAGAAAGTGAATAACATAGAGTCACCCCGCTGGTTAGACCAGAAAGTGAATAACATAGAGTCACCCTTCTGGTTAGACCAGAAAGTGAATAACATGGAGTCACCATGCTGGTTAGACCAGAAAGTGAATAACATAGAGTCACCCCACTGGTTAGACCAGAAAGTGAATAACATAGCCACCCCACTGATTAGACCAGAAAGTGAATAACATAGTCACCCCACTGATTAGACCAGAGAGTGAATAACATAGAGTCATCCCACTGATTAGACCAGAGAGTGAATAACATAGAGTCACCCCGCTGATTAGACCAGAGAGTGAATAACATAGAGTCACCCCACTGAGTTGACCAGAAAGTGAATAACAAAGAGTCACCCCACTGGTTAGACCAGAAAGTGAATAACATAGAGTCACCCCACTGCTTAGACCAGAAAGTGAATAACATAGCCACCCCACTGATTAGACCAGAAAGTGAATAACATAGGCATCCCACTGATTAGACCAGAGAGTGAATAACATAGAGTCACCCCACTGATTAGACCAGAAAGTGAATAACATAGAGTCACCCCACTGATTAGACCAGAAAGTGAATAACATAGAGTCACCCCACTGCTTAGACCAGAACGTGAATAACATAGAGTCACCCCACTGATTAGACCAGAACGTGAATAACATAGAGTCACCCCACTGATTAGACCAGAGAGTGAATAACATAGAGTCACCCCACTGATTAGACCAGAGAGTGAATAACATAGAGTCACCCCACTGAGTTGACCAGAAAGTGAATAACATAGAGTCACCCCACTGATTAGACCAGAAGGTGAATAACATAGTTACCCCACTGATTAGACCAGAGAGTGAATAACATAGAGTCACCCTTCTGGTTAGACCAGAAAGTGAATAACATAGAGTCACCCTGCTGGTTAGACCAGAAAGTGAATAACATAGAGTCACCCCACTGGTTAGACCAGAAAGTGAATAACATAGCCACCCCACTGATTAGACCAGAAAGTGAATAACATAGTCACCCCACTGATTAGACCAGAGACTGAATAACATAGAGTCACCCCACTGATTAGACCAGAAAGTGAATAACATAGAGTCACCCCACTGCTTAGACCAGAACGTGAATAACATAGAGTCACCCCACTGATTAGACCAGAACGTGAATAACATAGAGTCCCCCCACTGATTAGACCAGAGAGTGAATAACATAGAGTCACCCCACTGATTAGACCAGAGAGTGAATAACATAGAGTCACCCCACTGATTAGACCAGAAAGTGAATAACATAGAGTCACCCCACTGATTAGACCAGAAGGTAAATAACATAGTTACCCCACTGATTAGACCAGAGAGTGAATAACATAGAGTCACCCCACTGGTTAGACCAGAAAGTGAATAACATAGAGTCACCCCACTGGTTAGACCAGAAAGTGAATAACATAGCCACCCCACTGATTAGACCAGAAAGTGAATAACATAGTCATCCCATTGATTAGACCAGAGAGTGAATAACATAGAGTCAACCCACTGATTAGACCAGAAAGTGAATAACATAGAGTCACCCCACTGCTTAGACCAGAGAGTGAATAACATAGAGTCACCCCACTGATTAGACCAGAACGTGAATAACATAGAGTCACCCCACTGGTTAGACCAGAAAGTGAATAACATAGAGTCACCCCACTGATTAGACCAGAAAGTGAATAACATAGAGTCACCCCACTGATTAGACCAGAAAGTGAATAACATAGAGTCACCCCGCTGGTTAGACCAGAAAGTGAATAACATAGAGTCACCCCGCTGGTTAGACCAGAAAGTGAATAACATAGAGTCACCCTTCTGGTTAGACCAGAAAGTGAATAACATGGAGTCACCATGCTGGTTAGACCAGAAAGTGAATAACATAGAGTCACCCCACTGGTTAGACCAGAAAGTGAATAACATAGCCACCCCACTGATTAGACCAGAAAGTGAATAACATAGTCACCCCACTGATTAGACCAGAGAGTGAATAACATAGAGTCATCCCACTGATTAGACCAGAGAGTGAATAACATAGAGTCACCCCGCTGATTAGACCAGAGAGTGAATAACATAGAGTCACCCCACTGAGTTGACCAGACAGTGAATAACATAGAGTCATTCCACTGGTTAGACCAGAAAGTGAATAACATAGAGTCACCCCACTGCTTAGACCAGAAAGTGAATAACATAGCCACCCCACTGATTAGACCAGAAAGTGAATAACATAGGCATCCCACTGATTAGACCAGAGACTGAATAACATAGAGTCACCCCACTGATTAGACCAGAAAGTGAATAACATAGAGTCACCCCACTGCTTAGACCAGAACGTGAATAACATAGAGTCACCCCACTGATTAGACCAGAACGTGAATAACATAGAGTCACCCCACTGATTAGACCAGAGAGTGAATAACATAGAGTCACCCCACTGATTAGACCAGAGAGTGAATAACATAGAGTCACCCCACTGAGTTGACCAGAAAGTGAATAACATAGAGTCACCCCACTGATTAGACCAGAAGGTAAATAACATAGTTACCCCATTGATTAGACCAGAGAGTGAATAACATAGTCATCCCATTGATTAGACCAGAGAGTGAATAACATAGAGTCACCCCACTGATTAGACCAGAAAGTGAATAACATAGAGTCACCCCACTGCTTAGACCAGAGAGTGAATAACATAGAGTCACCCCACTGATTAGACCAGAACGTGAATAACATAGAGTCACCCCACTGATTAGACCAGAGAGTGAATAACATAGAGTCACCCCACTGATTAGACCAGAAAGTGAATAACATGGAGTCACCCCGCTGGTTAGACCAGAGAGTGAATAACATAGAGTCACCCCACTGATTAGACCAGAAAGTGAATAACATAGAGTCACCCCGCTGGTTAGACCAGAAAGTGAATAACATAGAGTCACCCCGCTGGTTAGACCAGAAAGTGAATAACATAGAGTCACCCCACTGGTTAGACCAGAAAGTGAATAACATAGAGTCACCCCACTGGTTAGACCAGAAAGTGAATAACATAGCCACCCCACTGATTAGACCAGAAAGTGAATAACATAGTCACCCCACTGATTAGACCAGAGAGTGAATAACATAGAGTCACCCCACTGATTAGACCAGAAAGTGAATAACATAGTCACCCCACTGATTAGACCAGAACGTGAATAACATAGAGTCACCCCACAGATTAGACCAGAACGTGAATAACATAGAGTCACCCCACTGATTAGACCAGAGAGTGAATAACATAGAGTCACCCCACTGAGTTGACCAGAAAGTGAATAACATAGAGTAACCCCAGTGATTAGACCAGAAGGTAAATAACATAGTTACCCCACTGATTAGACCAGAGAGTGAATAACATAGAGTCACCCCACTGGTTAGACCAGAAAGTGAATAACATAGAGTCACCCCACTGGTTAGACCAGAAAGTGAATAACATAGCCACCCCACTGATTAGACCAGAAAGTGAATAACATAGTCATCCCATTGATTAGACCAGAAAGTGAATAACATAGCCACCCCACTGATTAGACCAGAAAGTGAATAACATAGTCACCCCACTGATTAGACCAGAGAGTGAATAACATAGAGTCACCCCACTGATTTGACCAGAAAGTGAATAACATAGTTACCCCACTGATTAGACCAGAGAGTGAATAACATAGAGTCACCCCACTGGTTAGAAAAGAAAGTGAATAACATAGAGTCACCCCACTGATTAGACCAGAAAGTGAATAACATAGAGTCACCCCACTGATTAGACCAGAAAGTGAATAACATAGAGTCACCCCACTGATTAGACCAGAGAGTGAATAACATAGAGTCACCCCACTGATTAGACCAGAGAGTGGACAACATAGAGTCACCCCACTGATTAGACCAGAGAGTGAATAACATAGAGTCACCCCACTGAGTTGACCAGAAAGTGAATAACATAGAGTCACCCCTCTGATTAGACCAGAAGGTGAATAACATAGTTACCCCACTGATTAGACCAGAGAGTGAATAACATAGAGTCACCCTTCTGGTTAGACCAGAAAGTGAATAACATAGAGTCACCCTGCTGGTTAGACCAGAAAGTGAATAACATAGAGTCACCCCACTGGTTAGACCAGAAAGTGAATAACATAGCCACCCCACTGATTAGACCAGAAAGTGAATAACATAGTCACCCCACTGATTAGACCAGAGACTGAATAACATAGAGTCACCCCACTGATTAGACCAGAAAGTGAATAACATAGAGTCACCCCACTGCTTAGACCAGAACGTGAATAACATAGAGTCACCCCACTGATTAGACCAGAACGTGAATAACATAGAGTCCCCCCACTGATTAGACCAGAGAGTGAATAACATAGAGTCACCCCACTGATTAGACCAGAGAGTGAATAACATAGAGTCACCCCACTGATTAGACCAGAAAGTGAATAACATAGAGTCACCCCGCTGGTTAGACCAGAAAGTGAATAACATAGAGTCACCCTTCTGGTTAGACCAGAAAGTGAATAACATGGAGTCACCATGCTGGTTAGACCAGAAAGTGAATAACATAGAGTCACCCCACTGGTTAGACCAGAAAGTGAATAACATAGCCACCCCACTGATTAGACCAGAAAGTGAATAACATAGTCACCCCACTGGTTAGACCAGAAAGTGAATAACATAGAGTCACCCCACTGGTTAGACCAGAAAGTGAATAACATAGCCACCCCACTGATTAGACCAGAAAGTGAATAACATAGTCATCCCATTGATTAGACCAGAAAGTGAATAACATAGCCACCCCACTGATTAGACCAGAAAGTGAATAACATAGTCACCCCACTGATTAGACCAGAGAGTGAATAACATAGAGTCACCCCACTGAGTTGACCAGAAAGTGAATAACATAGAGTCACCCCACTGATTAGACCAGAAGGTGAATAACATAGTTACCCCACTGATTAGACCAGAGAGTGAATAACATAGAGTCACCCCACTGGTTAGAAAAGAAAGTGAATAACATAGAGTCACCCCACTGATTAGACCAGAAAGTGAATAACATAGAGTCACCCCACTGATTAGACCAGAAAGTGAATAACATGGAGTCACCCCGCTGGTTAGTCCAGAAAGTGAATAACATAGAGTCACCCCGCTGGTTAGACCAGAAAGTGAATAAAATAGAGTCACCCCACTGGTTAGACCAGAAAGTGAATAACATAGAGTCACCCCACTGATTAGACCAGAGAGTGAATAACATAGAGTCACCCCACTGATTAGACCAGAAAGTGGACAACATAGAGTCACCCCACTGATTAGACCAGAGAGTGAATAACATAGAGTTACCCCACTGAGTTGACCAGAAAGTGAATAACATAGAGTCACCCCTCTGATTAGACCAGAAGGTGAATAACATAGTTACCCCACTGATTAGACCAGAGAGTGAATAACATAGAGTCACCCTTCTGGTTAGACCAGAAAGTGAATAACATAGAGTCACCCTGCTGGTTAGACCAGAAAGTGAATAACATAGAGTCACCCCACTGGTTAGACCAGAAAGTGAATAACATAGCCACCCCACTGATTAGACCAGAAAGTGAATAACATAGTCACCCCACTGATTAGACCAGAGACTGAATAACATAGAGTCACCCCACTGATTAGACCAGAAAGTGAATAACATAGAGTCACCCCACTGCTTAGACCAGAACGTGAATAACATAGAGTCACCCCACTGATTAGACCAGAACGTGAATAACATAGAGTCCCCCCACTGATTAGACCAGAGAGTGAATAACATAGAGTCACCCCACTGATTAGACCAGAGAGTGAATAACATAGAGTCACCCCACTGATTAGACCAGAAAGTGAATAACATAGAGTCACCCCGCTGGTTAGACCAGAAAGTGAATAACATAGAGTCACCCTTCTGGTTAGACCAGAAAGTGAATAACATGGAGTCACCATGCTGGTTAGACCAGAAAGTGAATAACATAGAGTCACCCCACTGGTTAGACCAGAAAGTGAATAACATAGCCACCCCACTGATTAGACCAGAAAGTGAATAACATAGTCACCCCACTGATTAGACCAGAGAGTGAATAACATAGAGTCATCCCACTGATTAGACCAGAGAGTGAATAACATAGAGTCACCCCGCTGATTAGACCAGAGAGTGAATAACATAGAGTCACCCCACTGAGTTGACCAGAAAGTGAATAACATAGAGTCACCCCACTGGTTAGACCAGAAAGTGAATAACATAGAGTCACCCCACTGCTTAGACCAGAAAGTGAATAACATAGCCACCCCACTGATTAGACCAGAAAGTGAATAACATAGGCATCCCACTGATTAGACCAGAGAGTGAATAACATAGAGTCACCCCACTGATTAGACCAGAAAGTGAATAACATAGAGTCACCCCACTGATTAGACCAGAAAGTGAATAACATAGAGTCACCCCACTGATTAGACCAGAAAGTGAATAACATAGAGTCACCCCACTGATTAGACCAGAAAGTGAATAACATAGAGTCACCCCACTGATTAGACCAGAAAGTGAATAACATAGAGTCACCCTTCTGGTTAGACCAGAAAGTGAATAACATAGAGTCACCCTGCTGGTTAGACCAGAAAGTGAATAACATAGAGTCACCCCACTGGTTAGACCAGAAAGTGAATAACATAGCCACCCCACTGATTAGACCAGAAAGTGAATAACATAGTCACCCCACTGATTAGACCAGAGACTGAATAACATAGAGTCACCCCACTGATTAGACCAGAAAGTGAATAACATAGAGTCACCCCACTGCTTAGACCAGAACGTGAATAACATAGAGTCACCCCACTGATTAGACCAGAACGTGTATAACATAGAGTCACCCCACTGATTAGACCAGAGAGTGAATAACATAGAGTCACCCCACTGATTAGACCAGAGAGTGAATAACATAGAGTCACCCCACTGAGTTGACCAGAAAGTGAATAACATAGAGTCACCCCACTGATTAGACCAGAAGGTAAATAACATAGTTACCCCACTGATTAAACCAGAGAGTGAATAACATAGAGTCACCCCACTGGTTAGACCAGAAAGTGAATAACATAGCCACCCCACTGATTAGACCAGAAAGTGAATAACATAGTCATCCCATTGATTAGACCAGAGAGTGAATAACATAGAGTCACCCCACTGATTAGACCAGAAAGTGAATAACATAGAGTCACCCCACTGCTTAGACCAGAGAGTGAATAACATAGAGTCACCCCACTGATTAGACCAGAACGTGAATAACATAGAGTCACCCCACTGATTAGACCAGAGAGTGAATAACATAGAGTCACCCCACTGATTAGACCAGAAAGTGAATAACATGGAGTCACCCCGCTGGTTAGACCAGAGAGTGAATAACATAGAGTCACCCCACTGATTAGACCAGAAAGTGAATAACATAGAGTCACCCCGCTGGTTAGACCAGAAAGTGAATAACATAGAGTCACCCCGCTGGTTAGACCAGAAAGTGAATAACATAGAGTCACCCCACTGGTTAGACCAGAAAGTGAATAACATAGAGTCACCCCACTGGTTAGACCAGAAAGTGAATAACATAGCCACCCCACTGATTAGACCAGAAAGTGAATAACATAGTCACCCCACTGATTAGACCAGAGAGTGAATAACATAGAGTCACCCCACTGATTAGACCAGAAAGTGAATAACATAGTCACCCCACTGATTAGACCAGAACGTGAATAACATAGAGTCACCCCACAGATTAGACCAGAACGTGAATAACATAGAGTCACCCCACTGATTAGACCAGAGAGTGAATAACATAGAGTCACCCCACTGAGTTGACCAGAAAGTGAATAACATAGAGTAACCCCAGTGATTAGACCAGAAGGTAAATAACATAGTTACCCCACTGATTAGACCAGAGAGTGAATAACATAGAGTCACCCCACTGGTTAGACCAGAAAGTGAATAACATAGAGTCACCCCACTGGTTAGACCAGAAAGTGAATAACATAGCCACCCCACTGATTAGACCAGAAAGTGAATAACATAGTCATCCCATTGATTAGACCAGAAAGTGAATAACATAGCCACCCCACTGATTAGACCAGAAAGTGAATAACATAGTCACCCCACTGATTAGACCAGAGAGTGAATAACATAGAGTCACCCCACTGAGTTGACCAGAAAGTGAATAACATAGAGTCACCCCACTGATTAGACCAGAAGGTGAATAACATAGTTACCCCACTGATTAGACCAGAGAGTGAATAACATAGAGTCACCCCACTGGTTAGAAAAGAAAGTGAATAACATAGAGTCACCCCACTGATTAGACCAGAAAGTGAATAACATAGAGTCACCCCACTGATTAGACCAGAAAGTGAATAACATGGAGTCACCCCGCTGGTTAGTCCAGAAAGTGAATAACATAGAGTCACCCCGCTGGTTAGACCAGAAAGTGAATAAAATAGAGTCACCCCACTGGTTAGACCAGAAAGTGAATAACATAGAGTCACCCCACTGATTAGACCAGAGAGTGAATAACATAGAGTCACCCCACTGATTAGACCAGAAAGTGGACAACATAGAGTCACCCCACTGATTAGACCAGAGAGTGAATAACATAGAGTCACCCCACTGAGTTGACCAGAAAGTGAATAACATAGAGTCACCCCTCTGATTAGACCAGAAGGTGAATAACATAGTTACCCCACTGATTAGACCAGAGAGTGAATAACATAGAGTCACCCTTCTGGTTAGACCAGAAAGTGAATAACATAGAGTCACCCTGCTGGTTAGACCAGAAAGTGAATAACATAGAGTCACCCCACTGGTTAGACCAGAAAGTGAATAACATAGCCAACCCACTGATTAGACCAGAAAGTGAATAACATAGTCACCCCACTGATTAGACCAGAGACTGAATAACATAGAGTCACCCCACTGATTAGACCAGAAAGTGAATAACATAGAGTCACCCCACTGCTTAGACCAGAACGTGAATAACATAGAGTCACCCCACTGATTAGACCAGAACGTGAATAACATAGAGTCCCCCCACTGATTAGACCAGAGAGTGAATAACATAGAGTCACCCCACTGATTAGACCAGAGAGTGAATAACATAGAGTCACCCCACTGATTAGACCAGAAAGTGAATAACATAGAGTCACCCCACTGATTAGACCAGAAGGTAAATAACATAGTTACCCCATTGATTAGACCAGAGAGTGAATAACATAGAGTCACCCCACTGATTAGACCAGAAAGTGAATAACATAGAGTCACCCCACTGCTTAGACCAGAGAGTGACTAACATAGAGTCACCCCACTGATTAGACCAGAACGTGAATAACATAGAGTCACCCCACTGGTTAGACCAGAAAGTGAATAACATAGAGTCACCCCACTGATTAGACCAGAAAGTGAATAACATAGAGTCACCCCACTGATTAGACCAGAAAGTGAATAACATAGAGTCACCCCGCTGGTTAGACCAGAAAGTGAATAACATAGAGTCACCCCGCTGGTTAGACCAGAAAGTGAATAACATAGAGTCACCCTTCTGGTTAGACCAGAAAGTGAATAACATGGAGTCACCATGCTGGTTAGACCAGAAAGTGAATAACATAGAGTCACCCCACTGGTTAGACCAGAAAGTGAATAACATAGCCACCCCACTGATTAGACCAGAAAGTGAATAACATAGTCACCCCACTGATTAGACCAGAGAGTGAATAACATAGAGTCATCCCACTGATTAGACCAGAGAGTGAATAACATAGAGTCACCCCGCTGATTAGACCAGAGAGTGAATAACATAGAGTCACCCCACTGAGTTGACCAGAAAGTGAATAACATAGAGTCACCCCGCTGGTTAGACCAGAAAGTGAATAACATAGAGTCACCCCACTGGTTAGACCAGAAAGTGAATAACATAGCCACCCCACTGATTAGACCAGAAAGTGAATAACATAGTCACCCCACTGATTAGACCAGAGACTGAATAACATAGAGTCACCCCACTGATTAGACCAGAAAGTGAATAACATAGAGTCACCCCACTGCTTAGACCAGAACGTGAATAACATAGAGTCACCCCACTGATTAGACCAGAACGTGAATAACATAGAGTCCCCCCACTGATTAGACCAGAGAGTGAATAACATAGAGTCACCCCACTGATTAGACCAGAGAGTGAATAACATAGAGTCACCCCACTGATTAGACCAGAAAGTGAATAACATAGAGTCACCCCATTGATTAGACCAGAAGGTAAATAACATAGTTACCCCACTGATTAGACCAGAGAGTGAATAACATAGAGTCACCCCACTGGTTAGACCAGAAAGTGAATAACATAGAGTCACCCCACTGGTTAGACCAGAAAGTGAATAACATAGCCACCCCACTGATTAGACCAGAAAGTGAATAACATAGTCATCCCATTGATTAGACCAGAGAGTGAATAACATAGAGTCACCCCACTGATTAGACCAGAAAGTGAATAACATAGAGTCACCCCACTGCTTAGACCAGAGAGTGAATAACATAGAGTCACCCCACTGATTAGACCAGAACGTGAATAACATAGAGTCACCCCACTGGTTAGACCAGAAAGTGAATAACATAGAGTCACCCCACTGATTAGACCAGAAAGTGAATAACATAGAGTCACCCCACTGATTAGACCAGAAAGTGAATAACATAGAGTCACCCCGCTGGTTAGACCAGAAAGTGAATAACATAGAGTCACCCCGCTGGTTAGACCAGAAAGTGAATAACATAGAGTCACCCTTCTGGTTAGACCAGAAAGTGAATAACATGGAGTCACCATGCTGGTTAGACCAGAAAGTGAATAACATAGAGTCACCCCACTGGTTAGACCAGAAAGTGAATAACATAGCCACCCCACTGATTAGACCAGAAAGTGAATAACATAGTCACCCCACTGATTAGACCAGAGAGTGAATAACATAGAGTCATCCCACTGATTAGACCAGAGAGTGAATAACATAGAGTCACCCCGCTGATTAGACCAGAGAGTGAATAACATAGAGTCACCCCACTGAGTTGACCAGAAAGTGAATAACATAGAGTCACCCCACTGGTTAGACCAGAAAGTGAATAACATAGAGTCACCCCACTGCTTAGACCAGAAAGTGAATAACATAGCCACCCCACTGATTAGACCAGAAAGTGAATAACATAGGCATCCCACTGATTAGACCAGAGAGTGAATAACATAGAGTCACCCCACTGATTAGACCAGAAAGTGAATAACATAGAGTCACCCCACTGATTAGACCAGAAAGTGAATAACATAGAGTCACCCCACTGATTAGACCAGAAAGTGAATAACATAGAGTCACCCCACTGATTAGACCAGAAAGTGAATAACATAGAGTCACCCCACTGATTAGACCAGAAAGTGAATAACATAGAGTCACCCTTCTGGTTAGACCAGAAAGTGAATAACATAGAGTCACCCTGCTGGTTAGACCAGAAAGTGAATAACATAGAGTCACCCCACTGGTTAGACCAGAAAGTGAATAACATAGCCACCCCACTGATTAGACCAGAAAGTGAATAACATAGTCACCCCACTGATTAGACCAGAGACTGAATAACATAGAGTCAACCCACTGATTAGACCAGAAAGTGAATAACATAGAGTCACCCCACTGCTTAGACCAGAACGTGAATAACATAGAGTCACCCCACTGATTAGACCAGAACGTGAATAACATAGAGTCACCCCACTGATTAGACCAGAGAGTGAATAACATAGAGTCACCCCACTGATTAGACCAGAGAGTGAATAACATAGAGTCACCCCACTGAGTTGACCAGAAAGTGAATAACATAGAGTCACCCCACTGATTAGACCAGAAGGTAAATAACATAGTTACCCCACTGATTAGACCAGAGAGTGAATAACATAGAGTCACCCCACTGGTTAGACCAGAAAGTGAATAACATAGAGTCACCCCACTGGTTAGACCAGAAAGTGAATAACATAGCCACCCCACTGATTAGACCAGAAAGTGAATAACATAGTCATCCCATTGATTAGACCAGAGAGTGAATAACATAGAGTCACCCCACTGATTAGACCAGAAAGTGAATAACATAGAGTCACCCCACTGCTTAGACCAGAGAGTGAATAACATAGAGTCACCCCACTGATTAGACCAGAACGTGAATAACATAGAGTCACCCCACTGATTAGACCAGAGAGTGAATAACATAGAGTCACCCCACTGATTAGACCAGAAAGTGAATAACATGGAGTCACCCCGCTGGTTAGACCAGAGAGTGAATAACATAGAGTCACCCCACTGATTAGACCAGAAAGTGAATAACATAGAGTCACCCCGCTGGTTAGACCAGAAAGTGAATAACATAGAGTCACCCCGCTGGTTAGACCAGAAAGTGAATAACATAGAGTCACCCCACTGGTTAGACCAGAAAGTGAATAACATAGAGTCACCCCACTGGTTAGACCAGAAAGTGAATAACATAGCCACCCCACTGATTAGACCAGAAAGTGAATAACATAGTCACCCCACTGATTAGACCAGAGAGTGAATAACATAGAGTCACCCCACTGATTAGACCAGAAAGTGAATAACATAGTCACCCCACTGATTACACCAGAACGTGAATAACATAGAGTCACCCCACAGATTAGACCAGAACGTGAATAACATAGAGTCACCCCACTGATTAGACCAGAGAGTGAATAACATAGAGTCACCCCACTGAGTTGACCAGAAAGTGAATAACATAGAGTCACCCCAGTGATTAGACCAGAAGGTAAATAACATAGTTACCCCACTGATTAGACCAGAGAGTGAATAACATAGAGTCACCCCACTGGTTAGACCAGAAAGTGAATAACATAGAGTCACCCCACTGGTTAGACCAGAAAGTGAATAACATAGCCACCCCACTGATTAGACCAGAAAGTGAATAACATAGTCATCCCATTGATTAGACCAGAGAGTGAATAACATAGAGTCACCCCACTGATTAGACCAGAAAGTGAATAACATAGAGTCACCCCACTGCTTAGACCAGAGAGTGAATAACATAGAGTCACCCCACTGATTAGACCAGAACGTGAATAACATAGAGTCACCCCACTGGTTAGACCAGAGAGTGAATAACATAGAGTCACCCCACTGATTAGACCAGAAAGTGAATAACATGGAGTCACCCCGCTGGTTAGACCAGAGAGTGAATAACATAGAGTCACCCCACTGATTAGACCAGAAAGTGAATAACATAGAGTCACCCCGCTGGTTAGACCAGAAAGTGAATAACATAGAGTCACCCCGCTGGTTAGACCAGAGAGTGAATAACATAGAGTCACCCCACTGATTAGACCAGAACGTGAATAACATAGAGTCACCCCACTGATTAGACCAGAGAGTGAATAACATAGAGTCACCCCACTGATTAGACCAGAAAGTGAATAACATGGAGTCACCCCGCTGGTTAGACCAGAGAGTGAATAACATAGAGTCACCCCACTGATTAGACCAGAAAGTGAATAACATAGAGTCACCCTTCTGGTTAGACCAGAAAGTGAATAACATAGAGTCACCCTGCTGGTTAGACCAGAAAGTGAATAACATAGAGTCACCCCACTGGTTAGACCAGAAAGTGAATAACATAGCCACCCCACTGATTAGACCAGAAAGTGAATAACATAGTCACCCCACTGATTAGACCAGAGACTGAATAACATAGAGTCACCCCACTGATTAGACCAGAAAGTGAATAACATAGAGTCACCCCACTGCTTAGACCAGAACGTGAATAACATAGAGTCACCCCACTGATTAGACCAGAACGTGAATAACATAGAGTCACCCCACTGATTAGACCAGAGAGTGAATAACATAGAGTCACCCCACTGATTAGACCAGAGAGTGAATAACATAGAGTCACCCCACTGAGTTGACCAGAAAGTGAATAACATAGAGTCACCCCACTGATTAGACCAGAAGGTAAATAACATAGTTACCCCACTGATTAGACCAGAGAGTGAATAACATAGAGTCACCCCACTGGTTAGACCAGAAAGTGAATAACATAGAGTCACCCCACTGGTTAGACCAGAAAGTGAATAACATAGCCACCCCACTGATTAGACCAGAAAGTGAATAACATAGTCATCCCATTGATTAGACCAGAGAGTGAATAACATAGAGTCACCCCACTGATTAGACCAGAAAGTGAATAACATAGAGTCACCCCACTGCTTAGACCAGAGAGTGAATAACATAGAGTCACCCCACTGATTAGACCAGAACGTGAATAACATAGAGTCACCCCACTGATTAGACCAGAGAGTGAATAACATAGAGTCACCCCACTGATTAGACCAGAAAGTGAATAACATAGAGTCACCCCGCTGGTTAGACCAGAAAGTGAATAACATAGAGTCACCCCGCTGGTTAGACCAGAAAGTGAATAACATAGAGTCACCCCACTGGTTAGACCAGAAAGTGAATAACATAGAGTCACCCCACTGGTTAGACCAGAAAGTGAATAACATAGCCACCCCACTGATTAGACCAGAAAGTGAATAACATAGTCACCCCACTGATTAGACCAGAGAGTGAATAACATAGAGTCACCCCACTGATTAGACCAGAAAGTGAATAACATAGTCACCCCGCTGATTAGACCAGAACGTGAATAACATAGAGTCACCCCACAGATTAGACCAGAACGTGAATAACATAGAGTCACCCCACTGATTAGACCAGAGAGTGAATAACATAGAGTCACCCCACTGAGTTGACCAGAAAGTGAATAACATAGAGTCACCCCGCTGGTTAGACCAGAAAGTGAATAACATAGAGTCACCCCACTGGTTAGACCAGAAAGTGAATAACATAGAGTCACCCCACTGGTTAGACCAGAATGTGAATAACATAGAGTCACCCCACTGATTAGACCAGAAAGTGAATAACATAGAGTCACCCCACTGATTAGACCAGAAAGTGAATAACATGGAGTCACCCCGCTGGTTAGACCAGAGAGTGAATAACATAGTCACCCCACTGATTAGACCAGAAAGTGAATAACATAGAGTCACCCCGCTGGTTAGACCAGAAAGTGAATAACATAGAGTCACCCCGCTGGTTAGACCAGAAAGTGAATAACATAGAGTCACCCCACGGGTTAGACCAGAAAGTGAATAACATAGCCACCCCACTGATTAGACCAGAAAGTGAATAACATAGTCACCCCACTGATTAGACCAGAGAGTGAATAACATAGAGTCACCCCACTGATTAGACCAGAAAGTGAATAACATAGAGTCACCCCACTGCTTAGACCAGAACGTGAATAACATAGAGTCACCCCACTGATTAGACCAGAACGTGAATAACATAGAGTCACCCCACTGGTTAGACCAGAGAGTGAATAACATAGAGTCACCCCACTGATTAGACCAGAGAGTGAATAACATAGAGTCACCCCACTGATTAGACTACAGAGTGAATAACATAGAGTCACCCCACTGATTAGACCAGAAAGTGGACAACATAGAGTCACCCCACTGATTGGACCAGAGAGTGAATAACATAGAGTCACCCCACTGAGTTGACCAGAAAGTGAATAACATAGAGTCACCCCACTGATTAGACCAGAAGGTGAATAACATAGTTACCCCACTGATTAGACCAGAGAGTGAATAACATAGAGTCACCCCACTGGTTAGACCAGAAAGTGAATAACATAGAGTCACCCCACTGATTAGACCAGAAAGTGAATAACATGGAGTCACCCCACTGATTAGACCAGAAAGTGAATAACATGGAGTCACCCCGCTGGTTAGACCAGAAAGTGAATAACATAGAGTCACCCCGCTGGTTAGACCAGAAAGTGAATAACATAGAGTCACCCCGCTGGTTAGACCAGAAAGTGAATAACATAGAGTCACCCTTCTGGTTAGACCAGAAAGTGAATAACATAGAGTCACCATGCTGGTTAGACCAGAAAGTGAATAACATAGAGTCACCCCACTGGTTAGACCAGAAAGTGAATAACATAGCCACCCCACTGATTAGACCAGAAAGTGAATAACATAGTCACCCCACTGATTAGACCAGAGAGTGAATAACATAGAGTCATCCCACTGATTAGACCAGAGAGTGAATAACATAGAGTCACCCCGCTGATTAGACCAGAGAGTGAATAACATAGAGTCACCCCACTGAGTTGACCAGAAAGTGAATAACATAGAGTCACCCCACTGATTAGACCAGAAGGTAAATAACATAGTTACCCCACTGATTAGACCAGAGAGTGAATAACATAGAGTCACCCCACTGGTTAGACCAGAGAGTGAATAACATAGAGTCACCCCACTGAGTTGACCAGAAAGTGAATAACATAGCCACCCCACTGATTAGACCAGAAAGTGAATAACATAGTCACCCCACTGATTAGACCAGAGAGTGAATAACATAGAGTCACCCCACTGATTAGACTAGAGAGTGAATAACATAGAGTCACCCCACTGATTAGACCAGAAAGTGGACAACATAGAGTCACCCCACTGATTAGACCAGAAAGTGAATAACATGGAGTCACCCCGCTGGTTAGACCAGAAAGTGAATAACATAGAGTCACCCCGCTGGTTAGACCAGAAAGTGAATAAAATAGAGTCACCCCACTGGTTAGACCAGAAAGTGAATAACATAGAGTCACCCCACTGGTTAGACCAGAAAGTGAATAACATAGAGTCACACCACTGATTAGACCAGAAAGTGAATAACATAGAGTCACCCCACTGATTAGACCAGAAAGTGAATAACATAGAGTCACCCCGCTGGTTAGACCAGAAAGTGAATAACATAGAGTCACCCCGCTGGTTAGACCAGAAAGTGAATAACATAGAGTCACCCTTCTGGTTAGACCAGAAAGTGAATAACATAGAGTCACCATGCTGGTTAGACCAGAAAGTGAATAACATAGAGTCACCCCACTGGTTAGACCAGAAAGTGAATAACATAGCCACCCCACTGATTAGACCAGAAAGTGAATAACATAGTCATCCCACTGATTAGACCAGAGAGTGAATAACATAGAGTCATCCCACTGATTAGACCAGAGAGTGAATAACATAGAGTCACCCCGCTGATTAGACCAGAGAGTGAATAACATAGAGTCACCCCACTGAGTTGACCAGAAAGTGAATAACATAGAGTCACCCCACTGATTAGACCAGAAGGTAAATAACATAGTTACCCCACTGATTAGACCAGAGAGTGAATAACATAGAGTCACCCCACTGGTTAGACCAGAAAGTGAATAACATAGAGTCACCCCACTGGTTAGACCAGAAAGTGAATAACATAGCCACCCCACTGATTAGACCAGAGAGTGAATAACATAGAGTCACCCCACTGATTAGACCAGAAAGTGAATAACATAGAGTCACCCCACTGATTAGACCAGAAAGTGAATAACATAGAGTCACCCCACTGATTAGACCAGAACGTGAATAACATAGAGTCATCCCATTGATTAGACCAGAGAGTGAATAACATAGAGTCACCCCACTGATTAGACCAGAAAGTGAATAACATGGAGTCACCCCGCTGGTTAGACCAGAGAGTGAATAACATAGAGTCACCCCACTGATTAGACCAGAAAGTGAATTACATAGAGTCACCCTTCTGGTTAGACCAGAAAGTGAATAACATAGAGTCACCCTGCTGGTTAGACCAGAAAGTGAATAACATAGAGTCACCCCACTGGTTAGACCAGAAAGTGAATAACATAGCCACCCCACTGATTAGACCAGAAAGTGAATAACATAGTCACCCCACTGATTAGACCAGAGACTGAATAACATAGAGTCACCCCACTGATTAGACCAGAAAGTGAATAACATAGAGTCACCCCACTGATTAGACCAGAAAGTGAATAACATAGAGTCACCCCACTGATTAGACCAGAGAGTGAATAACATGGAGTCACCCCGCTGGTTAGACCAGAGAGTGAATAACATAGTCACCCCACTGATTAGACCAGAAAGTGAATAACATAGAGTCACCCCGCTGGTTAGACCAGAAAGTGAATAACATAGAGTCACCCCGCTGGTTAGACCAGAAAGTGAATAACATAGAGTCACCCCACTGATTAGACCAGAGAGTGAATAACATGGAGTCACCCCGCTGGTTAGACCAGAGAGTGAATAACATAGAGTCACCCCGCTGGTTAGACCAGAAAGTGAATAACATAGAGTCACCCCGCTGGTTAGACCAGAAAGTGAATAACATAGAGTCACCCCACGAGTTAGACCAGAAAGTGAACAACATAGCCACCCCACTGATTAGACCAGAAAGTGAATAACATAGTCACCCCACTGATTAGACCAGAGAGTGAATAACATAGAGTCACCCCACTGATTAGACCAGAAAGTGAATAACATAGCCACCCCACTGGTTAGACCAGAACGTGAATAACATAGAGTCACCCCACTGATTAGACCAGAACGTGAATAACATAGAGTCACCCCACTGATTAGACCAGAGAGTGAATAACATAGAGTCACCCCACTGATTAGACCAGAGAGTGAATAACATAGAGTCACCCCACTGATTAGACTAGAGAGTGAATAACATAGAGTCACCCCACTGATTAGACCAGAGAGTGAATAACATAGAGTCACCCCACTGAGTTGACCAGAAAGTGAATAACATAGAGTCACCCCACTGATTAGACCAGAAGGTGAATAACATAGTTACCCCACTGATTAGACCAGAGAGTGAATAACATAGAGTCACCCCACTGGTTAGACCAGAAAGTGAATAACATAGAGTCACCCCACTGATTAGACCAGAAAGTGAATAACATAGAGTCACCCCACTGATTAGACCAGAAAGTGAATAACATGGAGTCACCCCACTGGTTAGACCAGAAAGTGAATAACATAGAGTCACCCCGCTGGTTAGACCAGAAAGTGAATAAAATAGAGTCACCCCACTGGTTAGACCAGAAAGTGAATAACATAGAGTCACTTCACTGGTTAGACCAGAAAGTGAATAACATAGAGTCACCCCACTGATTAGACCAGAAAGTGAATAACATAGAGTCACCCCACTGATTAGACCAGAAAGTGAATAACATAGAGTCACCCCACTGATTAGACCAGAAAGTGAATAACATAGAGTCACCCCGTTGGTTAGACCAGAAAGTGAATAACATAGAGTCACCCCGCTGGTTAGACCAGAAAGTGAATAACATAGAGTCACCCTTCTGGTTAGACCAGAAAGTGAATAACATAGAGTCACCATGCTGGTTAGACCAGAAAGTGAATAACATAGAGTCACCCCACTGGTTAGACCAGAAAGTGAATAACATAGCCACCCCACTGATTAGACCAGAAAGTGAATAACATAGTCACCCCACTGATTAGACCAGAGAGTGAATAACATAGAGTAATCCCACTGATTAGACCAGAGAGTGAATAACATAGAGTCACCCCGCTGATTAGACCAGAGAGTGAATAACATAGAGTCACCCCACTGAGTTGACCAGAAAGTGAATAACATAGAGTCACCCCACTGATTAGACCAGAAGGTAAATAACATAGTTACCCCACTGATTAGACCAGAGAGTGAATAACATAGAGTCACCCCACTGGTTAGACCAGAGAGTGAATAACATAGAGTCACCCCACTGAGTTGACCAGAAAGTGAATAACATAGCCACCCCACTGATTAGACCAGAAAGTGAATAACATAGATTCACCCCACTGATTAGACCAGAAAGTGAATAACATAGAGTCACCCCACTGGTTAGACCAGAAAGTGAATAACATAGAGTCACCCCACTGATTAGACCAGAAAGTGAATAACATAGATTCACCCCACTGATTAGACCAGAAAGTGAATAACATAGAGTCACCCCGCTGGTTAGACCAGAAAGTGAATAACATAGAGTCACCCCGCTGGTTAGACCAGAAAGTGAATAATATAGAGTCACCCTTCTGGTTAGACCAGAAAGTGAATAACATAGAGTCACCATGCTGGTTAGACCAGAAAGTGAATAACATAGAGTCACCCCACTGATTAGACCAGAAAGTGAATAACATAGTCACCCCACTGATTAGACCAGAGAGTGAATAACATAGAGTCATCCCACTGATTAGACCAGAGAGTGAATAACATAGAGTCACCCCGCTGATTAGACCAGAGAGTGAATAACATAGAGTCACCCCACTGAGTTGACCAGAAAGTGAATAACATAGAGTCACCCCACTGGTTAGACCAGAAAGTGAATAACATAGAGTCACCCCACTGCTTAGACCAGAAAGTGAATAACATAGCCACCCCACTGATTAGACCAGAAAGTGAATAACATAGGCATCCCACTGATTAGACCAGAGAGTGAATAACATAGAATCACCCCACTGATTAGACCAGAAAGTGAATAACATAGAGTCACCCCATTGATTAGACCAGAAAGTGAATAACATAGAGTCACCCCACTGATTAGACCAGAACGTGAATAACATAGAGTCACCCCACTGGTTAGACCAGAAAGTGAATAACATAGCCACCCCACTGATTAGACCAGAAAGTGAATAACATAGTCACCCCACTGATTAGACCAGAGACTGAATAACATAGAGTCACCCCACTGATTAGACCAGAAAGTGAATAACATAGAGTCACCCCACTGCTTAGACCAGAACGTGAATAACATAGGGTCACCCCACTGATTAGACCAGAACGTGAATAACATAGAGTAACCCCACTGATTAGACCAGAGAGTGAATAACATAGAGTCAACCCACTGATTAGACCAGAGAGTGAATAACATAGAGTCACCCCACTGATTAGACCAGAAAGTGAATAACATAGAGTCACCCCACTGATTAGACCAGAAGGTAAATAACATAGTTACCCCACTGATTAGACCAGAGAGTGAATAACATAGAGTCACCCCACTGGTTAGACCAGAAAGTGAATAACATAGAGTCACCCCACTGGTTAGACCAGAAAGTGAATAACATAGCCACCCCACTGATTAGACCAGAAAGTGAATAACATAGTCATCCCATTGATTAGACCAGAGAGTGAATAACATAGAGTCACCCCACTGATTAGACCAGAAAGTGAATAACATGGAGTCACCCCGCTGGTTAGATCAGAGAGTGAATAACATAGAGTCACCCCACTGATTAGACCAGAAAGTGAATAACATAGAGTCACCCCGCTGGTTAGACCAGAAAGTGAATAACATAGAGTCACCCCGCTGGTTAGACCAGAAAGTGAATAACATAGAGTCACCCCACTGGTTAGACCAGAAAGTGAATAACATAGAGTCACCCCACTGGTTAGACCAGAAAGTGAATAACATAGCCACCCCACTGATTAGACCAGAAAGTGAATAACATAGTCACCCCACTGATTAGACCAGAGAGTGAATAACATAGAGTCACCCCACTGATTAGACCAGAAAGTGAATAACATAGTCACCCCACTGATTAGACCAGAACGTGAATAACATAGAGTCACCCAACTGATTAGACCAGAACGTGAATAACATAGAGTCACCCCACTGATTAGACCAGAGAGTGAATAACATAGAGTCACCCCACTGAGTTGACCAGAAAGTGAATAACATAGAGTCACCCCGCTGGTTAGACCAGAAAGTGAATAACATAGAGTCACCCCACTGGTTAGACCAGAAAGTGAATAACATAGAGTCACCCCACTGGTTAGACCAGAAAGTGAATAACATAGAGTCACCCCACTGATTAGACCAGAAAGTGAATAACATAGAGTCACCCCACTGATTAGACCAGAAAGTGAATAACATGGAGTCACCCCGCTGGTTAGACCAGAGAGTGAATAACATAGTCACCCCACTGATTAGACCAGAAAGTGAATAACATAGAGTCACCCCGCTGGTTAGACCAGAAAGTGAATAACATAGAGTCACCCCGCTGGTTAGACCAGAAAGTGAATAACATAGAGTCACCCCACTGGTTAGACCAGAAAGTGAATTACATAGAGTCACCCTTCTGGTTAGACCAGAAAGTGAATAACATAGAGTCACCCTGCTGGTTAGACCAGAAAGTGAATAACATAGAGTCACCCCGCTGATTAGACCAGAGAGTGAATAACATAGAGTCACCCCACTGAGTTGACCAGAAAGTGAATAACATAGAGTCACCCCACTGATTAGACCAGAAGGTAAATAACATAGTTACCCCACTGATTAGACCAGAGAGTGAATAACATAGAGTCACCCCACTGGTTAGACCAGAGAGTGAATAACATAGAGTCACCCCACTGAGTTGACCAGAAAGTGAATAACATAGCCACCCCACTGATTAGACCAGAAAGTGAATAACATAGTCACCCCACTGATTAGACCAGAGAGTGAATAACATAGAGTCACCCCACTGATTAGACTAGAGAGTGAATAACATAGAGTCACCCCACTGATTAGACCAGAAAGTGGACAACATAGAGTCACCCCACTGATTAGACCAGAAAGTGAATAACATGGAGTCACCCCGCTGGTTAGACCAGAAAGTGAATAACATAGAGTCACCCCGCTGGTTAGACCAGAAAGTGAATAAAATAGAGTCACCCCACTGGTTAGACCAGAAAGTGAATAACATAGAGTCACCCCACTGGTTAGACCAGAAAGTGAATAACATAGAGTCACACCACTGATTAGACCAGAAAGTGAATAACATAGAGTCACCCCACTGATTAGACCAGAAAGTGAATAACATAGAGTCACCCCGCTGGTTAGACCAGAAAGTGAATAACATAGAGTCACCCCGCTGGTTAGACCAGAAAGTGAATAACATAGAGTCACCCTTCTGGTTAGACCAGAAAGTGAATAACATAGAGTCACCATGCTGGTTAGACCAGAAAGTGAATAACATAGAGTCACCCCACTGGTTAGACCAGAAAGTGAATAACATAGCCACCCCACTGATTAGACCAGAAAGTGAATAACATAGTCATCCCACTGATTAGACCAGAGAGTGAATAACATAGAGTCATCCCACTGATTAGACCAGAGAGTGAATAACATAGAGTCACCCCGCTGATTAGACCAGAGAGTGAATAACATAGAGTCACCCCACTGAGTTGACCAGAAAGTGAATAACATAGAGTCACCCCACTGATTAGACCAGAAGGTAAATAACATAGTTACCCCACTGATTAGACCAGAGAGTGAATAACATAGAGTCACCCCACTGGTTAGACCAGAAAGTGAATAACATAGAGTCACCCCACTGGTTAGACCAGAAAGTGAATAACATAGCCACCCCACTGATTAGACCAGAGAGTGAATAACATAGAGTCACCCCACTGATTAGACCAGAAAGTGAATAACATAGAGTCACCCCACTGATTAGACCAGAAAGTGAATAACATAGAGTCACCCCACTGATTAGACCAGAACGTGAATAACATAGAGTCATCCCATTGATTAGACCAGAGAGTGAATAACATAGAGTCACCCCACTGATTAGACCAGAAAGTGAATAACATGGAGTCACCCCGCTGGTTAGACCAGAGAGTGAATAACATAGAGTCACCCCACTGATTAGACCAGAAAGTGAATTACATAGAGTCACCCTTCTGGTTAGACCAGAAAGTGAATAACATAGAGTCACCCTGCTGGTTAGACCAGAAAGTGAATAACATAGAGTCACCCCACTGGTTAGACCAGAAAGTGAATAACATAGCCACCCCACTGATTAGACCAGAAAGTGAATAACATAGTCACCCCACTGATTAGACCAGAGACTGAATAACATAGAGTCACCCCACTGATTAGACCAGAAAGTGAATAACATAGAGTCACCCCACTGATTAGACCAGAAAGTGAATAACATAGAGTCACCCCACTGATTAGACCAGAGAGTGAATAACATGGAGTCACCCCGCTGGTTAGACCAGAGAGTGAATAACATAGTCACCCCACTGATTAGACCAGAAAGTGAATAACATAGAGTCACCCCGCTGGTTAGACCAGAAAGTGAATAACATAGAGTCACCCCGCTGGTTAGACCAGAAAGTGAATAACATAGAGTCACCCCACTGATTAGACCAGAGAGTGAATAACATGGAGTCACCCCGCTGGTTAGACCAGAGAGTGAATAACATAGTCACCCCACTGATTAGACCAGAAAGTGAATAACATAGAGTCACCCCGCTGGTTAGACCAGAAAGTGAATAACATAGAGTCACCCCGCTGGTTAGACCAGAAAGTGAATAACATAGAGTCACCCCACGAGTTAGACCAGAAAGTGAACTACATAGCCACCCCACTGATTAGACCAGAAAGTGAATAACATAGTCACCCCACTGATTAGACCAGAGAGTGAATAACATAGAGTCACCCCACTGATTAGACCAGAAAGTGAATAACATAGCCACCCCACTGGTTAGACCAGAACGTGAATAACATAGAGTCACCCCACTGATTAGACCAGAACGTGAATAACATAGAGTCACCCCACTGATTAGACCAGAGAGTGAATAACATAGAGTCACCCCACTGATTAGACCAGAGAGTGAATAACATAGAGTCACCCCACTGATTAGACTAGAGAGTGAATAACATAGAGTCACCCCACTGATTAGACCAGAGAGTGAATAACATAGAGTCACCCCACTGAGTTGACCAGAAAGTGAATAACATAGAGTCACCCCACTGATTAGACCAGAAGGTGAATAACATAGTTACCCCACTGATTAGACCAGAGAGTGAATAACATAGAGTCACCCCACTGGTTAGACCAGAAAGTGAATAACATAGAGTCACCCCACTGATTAGACCAGAAAGTGAATAACATAGAGTCACCCCACTGATTAGACCAGAAAGTGAATAACATGGAGTCACCCCACTGGTTAGACCAGAAAGTGAATAACATAGAGTCACCCCGCTGGTTAGACCAGAAAGTGAATAAAATAGAGTCACCCCACTGGTTAGACCAGAAAGTGAATAACATAGAGTCACTTCACTGGTTAGACCAGAAAGTGAATAACATAGAGTCACCCCACTGATTAGACCAGAAAGTGAATAACATAGAGTCACCCCACTGATTAGACCAGAAAGTGAATAACATAGAGTCACCCCACTGATTAGACCAGAAAGTGAATAACATAGAGTCACCCCGTTGGTTAGACCAGAAAGTGAATAACATAGAGTCACCCCGCTGGTTAGACCAGAAAGTGAATAACATAGAGTCACCCTTCTGGTTAGACCAGAAAGTGAATAACATAGAGTCACCATGCTGGTTAGACCAGAAAGTGAATAACATAGAGTCACCCCACTGGTTAGACCAGAAAGTGAATAACATAGCCACCCCACTGATTAGACCAGAAAGTGAATAACATAGTCACCCCACTGATTAGACCAGAGAGTGAATAACATAGAGTAATCCCACTGATTAGACCAGAGAGTGAATAACATAGAGTCACCCCGCTGATTAGACCAGAGAGTGAATAACATAGAGTCACCCCACTGAGTTGACCAGAAAGTGAATAACATAGAGTCACCCCACTGATTAGACCAGAAGGTAAATAACATAGTTACCCCACTGATTAGACCAGAGAGTGAATAACATAGAGTCACCCCACTGGTTAGACCAGAGAGTGAATAACATAGAGTCACCCCACTGAGTTGACCAGAAAGTGAATAACATAGCCACCCCACTGATTAGACCAGAAAGTGAATAACATAGATTCACCCCACTGATTAGACCAGAAAGTGAATAACATAGAGTCACCCCACTGGTTAGACCAGAAAGTGAATAACATAGAGTCACCCCACTGATTAGACCAGAAAGTGAATAACATAGATTCACCCCACTGATTAGACCAGAAAGTGAATAACATAGAGTCACCCCGCTGGTTAGACCAGAAAGTGAATAACATAGAGTCACCCCGCTGGTTAGACCAGAAAGTGAATAATATAGAGTCACCCTTCTGGTTAGACCAGAAAGTGAATAACATAGAGTCACCATGCTGGTTAGACCAGAAAGTGAATAACATAGAGTCACCCCACTGATTAGACCAGAAAGTGAATAACATAGTCACCCCACTGATTAGACCAGAGAGTGAATAACATAGAGTCATCCCACTGATTAGACCAGAGAGTGAATAACATAGAGTCACCCCGCTGATTAGACCAGAGAGTGAATAACATAGAGTCACCCCACTGAGTTGACCAGAAAGTGAATAACATAGAGTCACCCCACTGGTTAGACCAGAAAGTGAATAACATAGAGTCACCCCACTGCTTAGACCAGAAAGTGAATAACATAGCCACCCCACTGATTAGACCAGAAAGTGAATAACATAGGCATCCCACTGATTAGACCAGAGAGTGAATAACATAGAATCACCCCACTGATTAGACCAGAAAGTGAATAACATAGAGTCACCCCACTGATTAGACCAGAAAGTGAATAACATAGAGTCACCCCACTGATTAGACCAGAACGTGAATAACATAGAGTCACCCCACTGGTTAGACCAGAAAGTGAATAACATAGCCACCCCACTGATTAGACCAGAAAGTGAATAACATAGTCACCCCACTGATTAGACCAGAGACTGAATAACATAGAGTCACCCCACTGATTAGACCAGAAAGTGAATAACATAGAGTCACCCCACTGCTTAGACCAGAACGTGAATAACATAGGGTCACCCCACTGATTAGACCAGAACGTGAATAACATAGAGTAACCCCACTGATTAGACCAGAGAGTGAATAACATAGAGTCAACCCACTGATTAGACCAGAGAGTGAATAACATAGAGTCACCCCACTGATTAGACCAGAAAGTGAATAACATAGAGTCACCCCACTGATTAGACCAGAAGGTAAATAACATAGTTACCCCACTGATTAGACCAGAGAGTGAATAACATAGAGTCACCCCACTGGTTAGACCAGAAAGTGAATAACATAGAGTCACCCCACTGGTTAGACCAGAAAGTGAATAACATAGCCACCCCACTGATTAGACCAGAAAGTGAATAACATAGTCATCCCATTGATTAGACCAGAGAGTGAATAACATAGAGTCACCCCACTGATTAGACCAGAAAGTGAATAACATGGAGTCACCCCGCTGGTTAGATCAGAGAGTGAATAACATAGAGTCACCCCACTGATTAGACCAGAAAGTGAATAACATAGAGTCACCCCGCTGGTTAGACCAGAAAGTGAATAACATAGAGTCACCCCGCTGGTTAGACCAGAAAGTGAATAACATAGAGTCACCCCACTGGTTAGACCAGAAAGTGAATAACATAGAGTCACCCCACTGGTTAGACCAGAAAGTGAATAACATAGCCACCCCACTGATTAGACCAGAAAGTGAATAACATAGTCACCCCACTGATTAGACCAGAGAGTGAATAACATAGAGTCACCCCACTGATTAGACCAGAAAGTGAATAACATAGTCACCCCACTGATTAGACCAGAACGTGAATAACATAGAGTCACCCAACTGATTAGACCAGAACGTGAATAACATAGAGTCACCCCACTGATTAGACCAGAGAGTGAATAACATAGAGTCACCCCACTGAGTTGACCAGAAAGTGAATAACATAGAGTCACCCCGCTGGTTAGACCAGAAAGTGAATAACATAGAGTCACCCCACTGGTTAGACCAGAAAGTGAATAACATAGAGTCACCCCACTGGTTAGACCAGAAAGTGAATAACATAGAGTCACCCCACTGATTAGACCAGAAAGTGAATAACATAGAGTCACCCCACTGATTAGACCAGAAAGTGAATAACATGGAGTCACCCCGCTGGTTAGACCAGAGAGTGAATAACATAGTCACCCCACTGATTAGACCAGAAAGTGAATAACATAGAGTCACCCCGCTGGTTAGACCAGAAAGTGAATAACATAGAGTCACCCCGCTGGTTAGACCAGAAAGTGAATAACATAGAGTCACCCCACTGGTTAGACCAGAAAGTGAATTACATAGAGTCACCCTTCTGGTTAGACCAGAAAGTGAATAACATAGAGTCACCCTGCTGGTTAGACCAGAAAGTGAATAACATGGAGTCACCCCACTGATTAGACCAGAAAGTGGACAACATAGAGTCACCCCACTGATTAGACCAGAGAGTGAATAACATAGAGTCACCCCACTGAGTTGACCAGAAAGTGAATAACATAGAGTCACCCCACTGATTAGACCAGAAGGTGAATAACATAGTTACCCCACTGATTAGACCAGAGAGTGAATAACATAGAGTCACCCCACTGGTTAGACCAGAAAGTGAATTACATAGAGTCACCCTTCTGGTTAGACCAGAAAGTGAATAACATAGAGTCACCCTGCTGGTTAGACCAGAAAGTGAATAACATGGAGTCACCCCGCTGGTTAGACCAGAGAGTGAATAACATAGAGTCACCCCACTGATTAGACCAGAAAGTGAATTACATAGAGTCACCCTTCTGGTTAGACCAGAAAGTGAATAACATAGAGTCACCCTGCTGGTTAGACCAGAAAGTGAATAACAGAGTCACCCCACTGGTTAGACCAGAAAGTGAATAACATAGCCACCCCACTGATTAGACCAGAAAGTGAATAACATAGTCACCCCACTGATTAGACCAGAGACTGAATAACATAGAGTCACCCCACTGATTAGACCAGAAAGTGAATAACATAGAGTCACCCCACTGCTTAGACCAGAACGTGAATAACATAGGGTCACCCCACTGATTAGACCAGAACGTGAATAACATAGAGTAACCCCACTGATTAGACCAGAGAGTGAATAACATAGAGTCACCCCACTGATTAGACCAGAGAGTGAATAACATAGAGTCACCCCACTGATTAGACCAGAAAGTGAATAACATAGTCACCCCACTGATTAGACCAGAAGGTAAATAACATAGTTACCCCACTGATTAGACCAGAAAGTGAATAACATAGAGTCACCCCACTGGTTAGACCAGAAAGTGAATAACATAGCCACCCCACTGATTAGACCAGAAAGTGAATAACATAGTCATCCCATTGATTAGACCAGAGAGTGAATAACATAGAGTCACCCCACTGATTAGACCAGAAAGTGAATAACATGGAGTCACCCCGCTGGTTAGACCAGAGAGTGAATAACATAGAGTCACCCCACTGATTAGACCAGAAAGTGAATAACATAGAGTCACCCCGCTGGTTAGACCAGAAAGTGAATAACATAGAGTCACCCCGCTGGTTAGACCAGAAAGTGAATAACATAGAGTCACCCCACTGGTTAGACCAGAAAGTGAATAACATAGAGTCACCCCACTGGTTAGACCAGAAAGTGAATAACATAGCCACCCCACTGATTAGACCAGAAAGTGAATAACATAGTCACCCCACTGATTAGACCAGAGAGTGAATAACATAGAGTCACCCCACTGATTAGACCAGAGAGTGAATAACATAGAGTCACCCCACTGATTAGACCAGAACGTGAATAACATAGAGTCACCCAACTGATTAGACCAGAACGTGAATAACATAGAGTCACCCCACTGATTAGACCAGAGAGTGAATAACATAGAGTCACCCCACTGAGTTGACCAGAAAGTGAATAACATAGAGTCACCCCGCTGGTTAGACCAGAAAGTGAATAACATAGAGTCACCCCACTGGTTAGACCAGAAAGTGAATAACATAGAATCACCCCACTGGTTAGACCAGAAAGTGAATAACATAGAGTCACCCCACTGATTAGACCAGAAAGTGAATAACATAGAGTCACCCCACTGATTAGACCAGAAAGTGAATAACATGGAGTCACCCCGCTGGTTAGACCAGAGAGTGAATAACATAGTCACCCCACTGATTAGACCAGAAAGTGAATAACATAGAGTCACCCCGCTGGTTAATACCAGAAAGTGAATAACATAGAGTCACCCCGCTGGTTAGACCAGAAAGTGAATAACATAGAGTCACCCCACTGATTAGACCAGAAGGTGAATAACATAGTTACCCCACTGATTAGACCAGAGAGTGAATAACATAGAGTCACCCCACTGAGTTGACCAGAAAGTGAATAACATAGAGTCACCCCACTGATTAGACCAGAAGGTGAATAACATAGTTACCCCACTGATTAGACCAGAGAGTGAATAACATAGAGTCACCCCACTGGTTAGACCAGAAAGTGAATAACATAGAGTCACCCCACTGATTAGACCAGAAAGTGAATAACATAGAGTCACCCCACTGACTAGACCAGAAAGTGAATAACATGGAGTCACCCCGCTGGTTAGACCAGAAAGTGAATAACATAGATTCACCCCGCTGGTTAGACCAGAAAGTGAATAAAATAGAGTCACCCCACTGGTTAGACCAGAAAGTGAATAACATAGAGTCACCCCACTGGTTAGACCAGAAAGTGAATAACATAGAGTCACCCCACTGATTAGACCAGAAAGTGAATAACATAGAGTCACCCCACTGATTAGACCAGAAAGTGAATAACATAGAGTCACCCCGCTGGTTAGACCAGAAAGTGAATAACATAGAGTCACCCCGCTGGTTAGACCAGAAAGTGAATAACATAGAGTCACCCTTCTGGTTAGACCAGAAAGTGAATAACATAGAGTCACCATGCTGGTTAGACCAGAAAGTGAATAACATAGAGTCACCCCACTGGTTAGACCAGAAAGTGAATAACATAGCCACCCCACTGATTAGACCAGAAAGTGAATAACATAGTCACCCCACTGATTAGACCAGAGAGTGAATAACATAGAGTCATCCCACTGATTAGACCAGAGAGTGAATAACATAGAGTCACCCCACTGATTAGACCAGAGAGTGAATAACATAGAGTCACCCCACTGAGTTGACCAGAAAGTGAATAACATAGAGTCACCCCACTGATTAGACCAGAAGGTAAATAACATAGTTACCCCACTGATTAGACCAGAGAGTGAATAACATAGAGTCACCCCACTGGTTAGACCAGAAAGTGAATAACATAGAGTCACCCCACTGGTTAGACCAGAAAGTGAATAACATAGCCACCCCACTGATTAGACCAGAAAGTGAATAACATAGTCATCCCACTGATTAGACCAGAGAGTGAATAACATAGAGTCACCCCACTGATTAGACCAGAAAGTGAATAACATAGAGTCACCCCACTGCTTAGACCAGAGAGTGAATAACATAGAGTCACCCCACTGATTAGACCAGAACGTGAATAACATAGAGTCACCCCACTGATTAGACCAGAAAGTGAATAACATGGAGTCACCCCGCTGGTTAGACCAGAGAGTGAATAACATAGAGTCACCCCACTGATTAGACCAGAAAGTGAATAACATAGAGTCACCCTTCTGGTTAGACCAGAAAGTGAATAACATAGAGTCACCCTGCTGGTTAGACCAGAAAGTGAATAACATAGAGTCACCCCACTGGTTAGACCAGAAAGTGAATAACATAGCCACCCCACTGATTAGACCAGAAAGTGAATAACATAGTCACCCCGCTGATTAGACCAGAGACTGAATAACATAGAGTCACCCCACTGAATAGACCAGAAAGTGAATAACATAGAGTCACCCCACTGCTTAGACCAGAACGTGAATAACATAGAGTCACCCCACTGATTAGACCAGAACGTGAATAACATAGAGTCCCCCCACTGATTAGACCAGAGAGTGAATAACATAGAGTCACCCCACTGATTAGACCAGAAAGTGAATAACATAGAGTCACCCCGCTGGTTAGACCAGAAAGTGAATAACATAGAGTCACCCCGCTGGTTAGACCAGAAAGTGAATAACATAGAGTCACCCCACTGGTTAGACCAGAAAGTGAATAACATAGAGTCACCCCACTGGTTAGACCAGAAAGTGAATAACATAGCCACCCCACTGATTAGACCAGAAAGTGAATAACATAGTCACCCCACTGATTAGACCAGAGAGTGAATAACATAGAGTCACCCCACTGATTAGACCAGAGAGTGAATAACATAGAGTCACCCCACTGATTAGACCAGAACGTGAATAACATAGAGTCACCCAACTGATTAGACCAGAACGTGAATAACATAGAGTCACCCCACTGATTAGACCAGAGAGTGAATAACATAGAGTCACCCCACTGAGTTGACCAGAAAGTGAATAACATAGAGTCACCCCGCTGGTTAGACCAGAAAGTGAATAACATAGAGTCACCCCACTGGTTAGACCAGAAAGTGAATAACATAGAGTCACCCCACTGGTTAGACCAGAAAGTGAATAACATAGAGTCACCCCACTGATTAGACCAGAAAGTGAATAACATAGAGTCACCCCACTGATTAGACCAGAAAGTGAATAACATGGAGTCACCCCGCTGGTTAGACCAGAGAGTGAATAACATAGTCACCCCACTGATTAGACCAGAAAGTGAATAACATAGAGTCACCCCGCTGGTTAATACCAGAAAGTGAATAACATAGAGTCACCCCGCTGGTTAGACCAGAAAGTGAATAACATAGAGTCACCCCACTGATTAGACCAGAAGGTGAATAACATAGTTACCCCACTGATTAGACCAGAGAGTGAATAACATAGAGTCACCCCACTGAGTTGACCAGAAAGTGAATAACATAGAGTCACCCCACTGATTAGACCAGAAGGTGAATAACATAGTTACCCCACTGATTAGACCAGAGAGTGAATAACATAGAGTCACCCCACTGGTTAGACCAGAAAGTGAATAACATAGAGTCACCCCACTGATTAGACCAGAAAGTGAATAACATAGAGTCACCCCACTGACTAGACCAGAAAGTGAATAACATGGAGTCACCCCGCTGGTTAGACCAGAAAGTGAATAACATAGATTCACCCCGCTGGTTAGACCAGAAAGTGAATAAAATAGAGTCACCCCACTGGTTAGACCAGAAAGTGAATAACATAGAGTCACCCCACTGGTTAGACCAGAAAGTGAATAACATAGAGTCACCCCACTGATTAGACCAGAAAGTGAATAACATAGAGTCACCCCACTGATTAGACCAGAAAGTGAATAACATAGAGTCACCCCGCTGGTTAGACCAGAAAGTGAATAACATAGAGTCACCCCGCTGGTTAGACCAGAAAGTGAATAACATAGAGTCACCCTTCTGGTTAGACCAGAAAGTGAATAACATAGAGTCACCATGCTGGTTAGACCAGAAAGTGAATAACATAGAGTCACCCCACTGGTTAGACCAGAAAGTGAATAACATAGCCACCCCACTGATTAGACCAGAAAGTGAATAACATAGTCACCCCACTGATTAGACCAGAGAGTGAATAACATAGAGTCATCCCACTGATTAGACCAGAGAGTGAATAACATAGAGTCACCCCACTGATTAGACCAGAGAGTGAATAACATAGAGTCACCCCACTGAGTTGACCAGAAAGTGAATAACATAGAGTCACCCCACTGATTAGACCAGAAGGTAAATAACATAGTTACCCCACTGATTAGACCAGAGAGTGAATAACATAGAGTCACCCCACTGGTTAGACCAGAAAGTGAATAACATAGAGTCACCCCACTGGTTAGACCAGAAAGTGAATAACATAGCCACCCCACTGATTAGACCAGAAAGTGAATAACATAGTCATCCCACTGATTAGACCAGAGAGTGAATAACATAGAGTCACCCCACTGATTAGACCAGAAAGTGAATAACATAGAGTCACCCCACTGCTTAGACCAGAGAGTGAATAACATAGAGTCACCCCACTGATTAGACCAGAACGTGAATAACATAGAGTCACCCCACTGATTAGACCAGAAAGTGAATAACATGGAGTCACCCCGCTGGTTAGACCAGAGAGTGAATAACATAGAGTCACCCCACTGATTAGACCAGAAAGTGAATAACATAGAGTCACCCTTCTGGTTAGACCAGAAAGTGAATAACATAGAGTCACCCTGCTGGTTAGACCAGAAAGTGAATAACATAGAGTCACCCCACTGGTTAGACCAGAAAGTGAATAACATAGCCACCCCACTGATTAGACCAGAAAGTGAATAACATAGTCACCCCGCTGATTAGACCAGAGACTGAATAACATAGAGTCACCCCACTGAATAGACCAGAAAGTGAATAACATAGAGTCACCCCACTGCTTAGACCAGAACGTGAATAACATAGAGTCACCCCACTGATTAGACCAGAACGTGAATAACATAGAGTCCCCCCACTGATTAGACCAGAGAGTGAATAACATAGAGTCACCCCACTGATTAGACCAGAGAGTGAATAACATAGAGTCACCCCACTGATTAGACCAGAAAGTGAATAACATAGAGTCACCCCACTGATTAGACCAGAAGGTAAATAACATAGTTACCCCACTGATTAGACCAGAGAGTGAATAACATAGAGTCACCCCACTGGTTAGACCAGAAAGTGAATAACATAGAGTCACCCCACTGTTTAGACCAGAAAGTGAATAACATAGCCACCCCACTGATTAGACCAGAAAGTGAATAACATAGTCATCCCATTGATTAGACCAGAGAGTGAATAACATAGAGTCACCCCACTGGTTAGACCAGAAAGTGAATAACATAGAGTCACCCCACTGGTTAGACCAGAAAGTGAATAACATAGAGTCACCCCACTGATTAGACCAGAAAGTGAATAACATGGAGTCACCCCGCTGGTTAGACCAGAGAGTGAATAACATAGAGTCACCCCACTGATTAGACCAGAAAGTGAATAACATAGAGTCACCCCGCTGGTTAGACCAGAAAGTGAATAACATAGAGTCACCCCGCTGGTTAGACCAGAAAGTGAATAACATAGAGTCACCCCACTGGTTAGACCAGACAGTGATTAACATAGAGTCACCCCACTGGTTAGACCAGAAAGTGAATAACATAGTCACCCCACTGATTAGACCAGAGAGTGAATAACATAGAGTCACCCCACTGAGTTGACCAGAAAGTGAATAACATAGAGTCACCCCACTGATTAGACAAGAAGGTGAATAACATAGTTACCCCACTGATTAGACCAGAGAGTGAATAACATAGAGTCACCCCACTGGTTAGACCAGAAAGTGAATAACATAGAGTCACCCCACTGATTAGACCAGAAAGGGAATAACATAGAGTCACCCCACTGATTAGACCAGAAAGTGAATAACATAGAGTCACCCTGCTGGTTAGACCAGAAAGTGAATAACATAGAGTCACCCCACTGGTTAGACCAGAAAGTGAATAACATAGCCACCCCACTGATTAGACCAGAAAGTGAATAACATAGTCACCCCACTGATTAGACCAGAGACTGAATAACATAGAGTCACCCCACTGATTAGACCAGAAAGTGAATAACATAGAGTCACCCCACTGCTTAGACCAGAACGTGAATAACATAGAGTCACCCCACTGATTAGACCAGAACGTGAATAACATAGAGTCACCCCACTGATTAGACCAGAGAGTGAATAACATAGAGTCACCCCACTGATTAGACCAGAGAGTGAATAACATAGAGTCACCCCACTGATTAGACCAGAGAGTGAATAACATAGAGTCACCCCACTGATTAGACCAGAAAGTGAATAACATAGAGTCACCCCACTGATTAGACCAGAAGGTAAATAACATAGTTACCCCACTGATTAGACCAGAAAGTGAATAACATAGAGTCACCCCACTGATTAGACCAGAAAGTGAATAACATGGAGTCACCCCGCTGGTTAGTCCAGAAAGTGAATAACATAGAGTCACCCCGCTGGTTAGACCAGAAAGTGAATAACATAGAGTCACCCCACTGATTAGACCAGAGAGTGAATAACATAGAGTCACCCCACTGATTAGACCAGAAAGTGGACAACATAGAGTCACCCCACTGATTAGACCAGAGAGTGAATAACATAGAGTCACCCCACTGATTAGACCAGAGACTGAATAACATAGAGTCACCCCACTGATTAGACCAGAAAGTGAATAACATAGAGTCACCCCACTGATTAGACCAGAAAGTGAATAACATAGAGTCACCCTTCTGGTTAGACCAGAAAGTGAATAACATAGAGTCACCCTGCTGGTTAGACCAGAAAGTGAATAACATAGAGTCACCCCACTGGTTAGACCAGAAAGTGAATAACATAGCCACCCCACTGATTAGACCAGAAAGTGAATAACATAGTCACCCCACTGATTAGACCAGAGACTGAATAACATAGAGTCACCCCACTGATTAGACCAGAAAGTGAATAACATAGAGTCACCCCACTGCTTAGACCAGAACGTGAATAACATAGTCACCCCACTGATTAGACCAGAACGTGAATAACATAGAGTCACCCCACTGATTAGACCAGAGAGTGAATAACATAGAGTCACCCCACTGATTAGACCAGAAAGTGAATAACATAGAGTCACCCCACTGATTAGACCAGAAGGTAAATAACATAGTTACCCCACTGATTAGACCAGAGAGTGAATAACATAGAGTCACCCCACTGGTTAGATCAGAAAGTGAATAACATAGAGTCACCCTACTGTTTAGACCAGAAAGTGAATAACATAGCCACCCCACTGATTAGACCAGAAAGTGAATAACATAGTCATCCCATTGATTAGACCAGAGAGTGAATAACATAGAGTCACCCCACTGGTTAGACCAGAAAGTGAATAACATAGAGTCACCCCACTGGTTAGACCAGAAAGTGAATAACATAGAGTCACCCCACTGATTAGACCAGAACGTGAATAACATAGAGTCACCCCACTGATTAGACCAGAGAGTGAATAACATAGAGTCACCCCACTGATTAGACCAGAAAGTGAATAACATGGAGTCACCCCGCTGGTTAGACCAGAGAGTGAATAACATAGAGTCACCCCACTGATTAGACCAGAAAGTGAATAACATAGAGTCACCCCGCTGGTTAGACCAGAAAGTGAATAACATAGAGTCACCCCGCTGGTTAGACCAGAAAGTGAATAACATAGAGTCACCCCACTGGTTAGACCAGACAGTGATTAACATAGAGTCACCCCACTGGTTAGACCAGAAAGTGAATAACATAGCCACCCCACTGATTAGACCAGAAAGTGAATAACATAGTCACCCCACTGATTAGACCAGAGAGTGAATAACATAGAGTCACCCCACTGAGTTGACCAGAAAGTGAATAACATAGAGTCACCCCACTGATTAGACCAGAAGGTGAATAACATAGTTACCCCACTGATTAGACCAGAGAGTGAATAACATAGAGTCACCCCACTGGTTAGACCAGAAAGTGAATAACATAGAGTCACCCCACTGATTAGACCAGAAAGTGAATAACATAGAGTCACCCCACTGATTAGACCAGAAAGTGAATAACATGGAGTCACCCCGCTGGTTAGACCAGAAAGTGAATACCATAGAGTCACCCCACTGATTAGACCAGAAAGTGAATAACATAGCCACCACACTGATTAGACCAGAAAGTGAATAATATGGAGTCACCCCGCTGGTTAGACCAGAGAGTGAATAACATAGAGTCACCCCACTGATTAGACCAGAAAGTGAATAACATAGAGTCACCCTTCTGGTTAGACCAGAAAGTGAATAACATAGAGTCACCCTGCTGGTTAGACCAGAAAGTGAATAACATAGAGTCACCCCACTGGTTAGACCAGAAAGTGAATAACATAGCCACCCCACTGATTAGACCAGAAAGTGAATAACATAGTCACCCCACTGATTAGACCAGAGACTGAATAACATAGAGTCACCCCACTGATTAGACCAGAAAGTGAATAACATAGAGTCACCCCACTGCTTAGACCAGAACGTAAATAACATAGTCACCCCACTGATTAGACCAGAACGTGAATAACATAGAGTCACCCCACTGATTAGACCAGAGAGTTGATAACATAGAGTCACCCCACTGATTAGACCAGAGAGTGAATAACATAGAGTCACCCCACTGATTAGACCAGAAAGTGAATAACATAGAGTCACCCCACTGATTAGACCAGAAGGTAAATAACATAGTTACCCCACTGATTAGACCAGAGAGTGAATAACATAGAGTCACCCCACTGGTTAGACCAGAAAGTGAATAACATAGAGTCACCCCACTGGTTAGACCAGAAAGTTAATAACATAGCCACCCCACTGATTAGACCAGAAAGTGAATAACATAGTCATCCCATTGATTAGACCAGAGAGTGAATAACATAGAGTCACCCCACTGATTAGACCAGAAAGTGAATAACATAGAGTCACCCCACTGCTTAGACCAGAGAGTGAATAACATAGAGTCACCCCACTGATTAGACCAGAACGTGAATAACATAGAGTCACCCCACTGATTAGACCAGAGAGTGAATAACATAGAGTCACCCCACTGATTAGACCAGAAAGTGAATACCATGGAGTCACCCCGCTGGTTAGACCAGAGAGTGAATAACATAGAGTCACCCCACTGATTAGACCAGAAAGTGAATAACATAGAGTCACCCCGCTGGTTAGACCAGAAAGTGAATAACATAGAATCACCCCGCTGGTTAGACCAGAAAGTGAATAACATAGAGTCACCCCACTGATTAGACCAGAAAGTGAATAACATAGAGTCACCCCACTGATTAGACCAGAAAGTGAATAACATAGAGTCACCCCGCTGGTTAGACCAGAAAGTGAATAACATAGAGTCACCCCGCTGGTTAGACCAGAAAGTGAATAACATAGAGTCACCCCACTGATTAGACCAGAAAGTGAATAACATAGCCACCACACTGATTAGACCAGAAAGTGAATAACATGGAGTCACCCCGCTGGTTAGACCAGAGAGTGAATAACATAGAGTCACCCCACTGATTAGACCAGAAAGTGAATAACATAGAGTCACCCTTCTGGTTAGACCAGAAAGTGAATAACATAGAGTCACCCTGCTGGTTAGACCAGAAAGTGAATAACATAGAGTCACCCCACTGGTTAGACCAGAAAGTGAATAACATAGCCACCCCACTGATTAGACCAGAGAGTGAATAACATAGTGTCACCCCACTGATTAGACCAGAGAGTGAATAACATAGAGTCACCCCACTGATTAGACCAGAAAGTGAATAACATAGAGTCACCCCACTGATTAGACCAGAAGGTAAATAACATAGTTACCCCACTGATTAGACCAGAGAGTGAATAACATAGAGTCACCCCACTGGTTAGACCAGAAAGTGAATAACATAGAGTCACCCCACTGGTTAGACCAGAAAGTTAATAACATAGCCACCCCACTGATTAGACCAGAAAGTGAATAACATAGTCATCCCATTGATTAGACCAGAGAGTGAATAACATAGAGTCACCCCTCTGATTAGACCAGAAAGTGAATAACATAGAGTCACCCCACTGCTTAGACCAGAGAGTGAATAACATAGAGTCACCCCACTGATTAGACCAGAACGTGAATAACATAGAGTCACCCCACTGATTAGACCAGAGAGTGAATAACATAGAGTCACCCCACTGATTAGACCAGAAAGTGAATAACATGGAGTCACCCCGCTGGTTAGACCAGAGAGTGAATAACATAGAGTCACCCCACTGATTAGACCAGAAAGTGAATAACATAGAGTCACCCCGCTGGTTAGACCAGAAAGTGAATAACATAGAGTCACCCCGCTGGTTAGACCAGAAAGTGAATAACATAGAGTCACCCCACTGGTTAGACCAGACAGTGATTAACATAGAGTCACCCCACTGGTTAGACCAGAAAGTGAATAACATAGCCACCCCACTGATTAGACCAGAAAGTGAATAACATAGTCACCCCACTGATTAGACCAGAGAGTGAATAACATAGAGTCACCCCACTGAGTTGACCAGAAAGTGAATAACATAGAGTCACCCCACTGATTAGACCAGAAGGTGAATAACATAGTTACCCCATTGATTAGACCAGAGAGTGAATAACATAGAGTCACCCCACTGGTTAGAACAGAAAGTGAATAACATAGAGTCACCCCACTGATTAGACCAGAAAGTGAATAACATAGAGTCACCCCACTGATTAGACCAGAAAGTGAATAACATGGAGTCACCCCGCTGGTTAGACCAGAAAGTGAATAACATAGAGTCACCCCGCTGGTTAGACCAGAAAGTGAATAAAATAGAGTCACCCCACTGGTTAGACCAGAAAGTGAATAACATAGAGTCACCCCACTGATTAGACCAGAGAGTGAATAACATAGAGTCACCCCACTGATTAGACCAGAAAGTGGACAACATAGAGTCACCCCACTGATTAGACCAGAGAGTGAATAACATAGAGTCACCCCACTGAGTTGACCAGAAAGTGAATAACATAGAGTCACCCCTCTGATTAGACCAGAAGGTGAATAACATAGTTACCCCACTGATTAGACCAGAGAGTGAATAACATAGAGTCACCCTTCTGGTTAGACCAGAAAGTGAATAACATAGAGTCACCCTGCTGGTTAGACCAGAAAGTGAATAACATAGAGTCACCCCACTGGTTAGACCAGAAAGTGAATAACATAGCCACCCCACTGATTAGACCAGAAAGTGAATAACATAGTCACCCCACTGATTAGACCAGAGACTGAATAACATAGAGTCACCCCACTGAGTTGACCAGAAAGTGAATAACATAGAGTCACCCCACTGATTAGACCAGAAGGTGAATAACATAGTTACCCCATTGATTAGACCAGAGAGTGAATAACATAGAGTCACCCCACTGGTTAGAACAGAAAGTGAATAACATAGAGTCACCCCACTGATTAGACCAGAAAGTGAATAACATAGAGTCACCCCACTGATTAGACCAGAAAGTGAATAACATGGAGTCACCCCGCTGGTTAGACCAGAAAGTGAATAACATAGAGTCACCCCGCTGGTTAGACCAGAAAGTGAATAAAATAGAGTCACCCCACTGGTTAGACCAGAAAGTGAATAACATAGAGTCACCCCACTGATTAGACCAGAGAGTGAATAACATAGAGTCACCCCACTGATTAGACCAGAAAGTGGACAACATAGAGTCACCCCACTGATTAGACCAGAGAGTGAATAACATAGAGTCACCCCACTGAGTTGACCAGAAAGTGAATAACATAGAGTCACCCCTCTGATTAGACCAGAAGGTGAATAACATAGTTACCCCACTGATTAGACCAGAGAGTGAATAACATAGAGTCACCCTTCTGGTTAGACCAGAAAGTGAATAACATAGAGTCACCCTGCTGGTTAGACCAGAAAGTGAATAACATAGAGTCACCCCACTGGTTAGACCAGAAAGTGAATAACATAGTCACCCCACTGATTAGACCAGAGACTGAATAACATAGAGTCACCCCACTGATTAGACCAGAAAGTGAATAACATAGAGTCACCCCACTGCTTAGACCAGAACGTGAATAACATAGAGTCACCCCACTGATTAGACCAGAACGTGAATAACATAGAGTCCCCCCACTGATTAGACCAGAGAGTGAATAACATAGAGTCACCCCACTGATTAGACCAGAGAGTGAATAACATAGAGTCACCCCACTGATTAGACCAGAAAGTGAATAACATAGAGTCACCCCACTGATTAGACCAGAAGGTAAATAACATAGTTACCCCACTGATTAGACCAGAGAGTGAATAACATAGAGTCACCCCACTGGTTAGACCAGAAAGTGAATAACATAGAGTCACCCCACTGTTTAGACCAGAAAGTGAATAACATAGCCACCCCACTGATTAGACCAGAAAGTGAATAACATAGTCATCCCATTGATTAGACCAGAGAGTGAATAACATAGAGTCACCCCACTGGTTAGACCAGAAAGTGAATAACATAGAGTCACCCCACTGGTTAGACCAGAAAGTGAATAACATAGAGTCACCCCACTGATTAGACCAGAACGTGAATAACATAGAGTCACCCCACTGATTAGACCAGAGAGTGAATAACATAGAGTCACCCCACTGATTAGACCAGAAAGTGAATAACATGGAGTCACCCCGCTGGTTAGACCAGAGAGTTAATAACATAGAGTCAACCCACTGATTGACCAGAAAGTGAATAACATAGAGTCACCCCGCTGGTTAGACCAGAAAATGAATAACATAGAGTCACCCCGCTGGTTAGACCAGAAAGTGAATAACATAGAGTCACCCCACTGGTTAAACCAGACAGTGATTAACATAGAGTCACCCCACTGGTTAGACCAGAAAGTGAATAACATAGCCACCCCACTGATTAGACCAGAAAGTGAATAACATAGAGTCACCCCACTGAGTTGACCAGAGAGTGAATAACATAGAGTCACCCCACTGAGTTGACCAGAAAGTGAATAACATAGAGTCACCCCACTGATTAGACCAGAAGGTGAATAACATAGTTACCCCACTGATTAGACCAGAGAGTGAATAACATAGAGTCACCCCACTGGTTAGACCAGAAAGTGAATAACATAGAGTCACCCCACTGATTAGACCAGAAAGTGAATAACATAGAGTCACCCCACTGATTAGACCAGAAAGTGAATAACATGGAGTCACCCCGCTGGTTAGACCAGAAAGTGAATACCATAGAGTCACCCCACTGATTAGACCAGAAAGTGAATAACATAGCCACCACACTGATTAGACCAGAAAGTGAATAACATGGAGTCACCCCGCTGGTTAGACCAGAGAGTGAATAACATAGAGTCAACCCACTGATTAGACCAGAAAGTGAATAACATAGAGTCACCCTTCTGGTTAGACCAGAAAGTGAATAACATAGAGTCACCCTGCTGGTTAGACCAGAAAGTGAATAACATAGAGTCACCCCACTGGTTAGACCAGAAAGTGAATAACATAGCCACCCCACTGATTAGGCCAGAAAGTGAATAACATAGTCACCCCACTGATTAGACCAGAGACTGAATAACATAGAGTCACCCCACTGATTAGACCAGAAAGTGAATAACATAGAGTCACCCCACTGCTTAGACCAGAACGTGAATAACATAGAGTCACCCCACTGATTAGACCAGAACGTGAATAACATAGAGTCACCCCACTGATTAGACCAGAGAGTGAATAACATAGAGTCACCCCACTGATTAGACCAGAGAGTGAATAACATAGAGTCACCCCACTGATTAGACCAGAAAGTGAATAACATAGAGTCACCCCACTGATTAGACCAGAAGGTAAATAACATAGTTACCCCACTGATTAGACCAGAGAGTGAATAACATAGAGTCAACCCACTGGTTAGACCAGAAAGTGAATAACATAGAGTCACCCCACTGGTTAGACCAGAAAGTTAATAACATAGCCACCCCACTGATTAGACCAGAAAGTGAATAACATAGTCATCCCATTGATTAGACCAGAGAGTGAATAACATAGAGTCACCCCACTGATTAGACCAGAAAGTGAATAACATAGAGTCACCCCACTGCTTAGACCAGAGAGTGAATAACATAGAGTCACCCCACTGATTAGACCAGAACGTGAATAACATAGAGTCACCCCACTGATTAGACCAGAGAGTGAATAACATAGAGTCACCCTACTGATTAGACCAGAAAGTGAATAACATGGAGTCACCCCGCTGGTTAGACCAGAGAGTGAATAACATAGAGTCACCCCACTGATTAGACCAGAAAGTGAATAACATAGAGTCACCCCGCTGGTTAGACCAGAAAGTGAATAACATGGAATCACCCCGCTGGTTAGACCAGAAAGTGAATAACATAGAGTCAACCCACTGGTTAGACCAGACAGTGATTAACATAGAGTCACCCCACTGGTTAGACCAGAAAGTGAATAACATAGCCACCCCACTGATTAGACCAGAAAGTGAATAACATAGTCACCCCACTGATTAGACCAGAGAGTGAATAACATAGAGTCACCCCACTGAGTTGACCAGAAAGTGAATAACATAGAGTCACCCCACTGATTAGACCAGAAGGTGAATAACATAGTTACCCCACTGATTAGACCAGAGAGTGAATAACATAGAGTCACTCCACTGGTTAGAACAGAAAGTGAATAACATAGAGTCACCCCACTGATTAGACCAGAAAGTGAATAACATAGAGTCACCCCACTGATTAGACCAGAAAGTGAATAACATGGAGTCACCCCGCTGGTTAGACCAGAAAGTGAATAAAATAGAGTCACCCCGCTGGTTAGACCAGAAAGTGAATAAAATAGAGTCACCCCACTGGTTAGACCAGAAAGTGAATAACATAGAGTCACCCCACTGATTAGACCAGAGAGTGAATAACATAGAGTCACCCCACTGATTAGACCAGAAAGTGGACAACATAGAGTCACCCCACTGATTAGACCAGAGAGTGAATAACATAGAGTCACCCCACTGAGTTGACCAGAAAGTGAATAACATAGAGTCACCCCTCTGATTAGACCAGAAGGTGAATAACATAGTTACCCCACTGATTAGACCAGAGAGTGAATAACATAGAGTCACCCTTCTGGTTAGACCAGAAAGTGAATAACATAGAGTCACCCTGCTGGTTAGACCAGAAAGGGAATAACATAGAGTCACCCCACTGGTTAGACCAGAAAGTGAATAACATAGCCACCCCACTGATTAGACCAGAAAGTGAATAACATAGTCACCCCACTGATTAGACCAGAGACTGACTAACATAGAGTCACCCCACTGATTAGACCAGAAAGTGAATAACATAGAGTCACCCCACTGATTAGACCAGAACGTGAATAACATAGAGTCACCCCACTGATTAGACCAGAGAGTGAATAACATAGAGTCACCCCACTGATTAGACCAGAAAGTGAATAACATGGAGTCACCCCGCTGGTTAGACCAGAGAGTGAATAACATAGAGTCACCCCACTGATTAGACCAGAAAGTGAATAACATAGAGTCACCCCGCTGGTTAGACCAGAAAGTGAATAACATAGAGTCACCCCGCTGGTTAGACCAGAAAGTGAATAACATAGAGTCACCCCACTGGTTAGACCAGACAGTGATTAACATAGAGTCACCCCACTGGTTAGACCAGAAAGTGAATAACATAGCCACCCCACTGATTAGACCAGAAAGTGAATAACATAGTCACCCCACTGATTAGACCAGAGAGTGAATAACATAGAGTCACCCCACTGAGTTGACCAGAAAGTGAATAACATAGAGTCACCCCACTGATTAGACCAGAAGGTGAATAACATAGTTACCCCATTGATTAGACCAGAGAGTGAATAACATAGAGTCACCCCACTGGTTAGAACAGAAAGTGAATAACATAGAGTCACCCCACTGATTAGACCAGAAAGTGAATAACATAGAGTCACCCCACTGATTAGACCAGAAAGTGAATAACATGGAGTCACCCCGCTGGTTAGACCAGAAAGTGAATAACATAGAGTCACCCCGCTGGTTAGACCAGAAAGTGAATAAAATAGAGTCACCCCACTGGTTAGACCAGAAAGTGAATAACATAGAGTCACCCCACTGATTAGACCAGAGAGTGAATAACATAGAGTCACCCCACTGATTAGACCAGAAAGTGGACAACATAGAGTCACCCCACTGATTAGACCAGAGAGTGAATAACATAGAGTCACCCCACTGAGTTGACCAGAAAGTGAATAACATAGAGTCACCCCTCTGATTAGACCAGAAGGTGAATAACATAGTTACCCCACTGATTAGACCAGAGAGTGAATAACATAGAGTCACCCTTCTGGTTAGACCAGAAAGTGAATAACATAGAGTCACCCTGCTGGTTAGACCAGAAAGTGAATAACATAGAGTCACCCCACTGGTTAGACCAGAAAGTGAATAACATAGCCACCCCACTGATTAGACCAGAAAGTGAATAACATAGTCACCCCACTGATTAGACCAGAGACTGAATAACATAGAGTCACCCCACTGATTAGACCAGAAAGTGAATAACATAGAGTCACCCCACTGCTTAGACCAGAACGTGAATAACATAGAGTCACCCCACTGATTAGACCAGAACGTGAATAACATAGAGTCCCCCCCCTGATTAGACCAGAGAGTGAATAACATAGAGTCACCCCACTGATTAGACCAGAGAGTGAATAACATAGAGTCACCCCACTGATTAGACCAGAAAGTGAATAACATAGAGTCACCCCACTGATTAGACCAGAAGGTAAATAACATAGTTACCCCACTGATTAGACCAGAGAGTGAATAACATAGAGTCACCCCACTGGTTAGACCAGAAAGTGAATAACATAGAGTCACCCCACTGTTTAGACCAGAAAGTGAATAACATAGCCACCCCACTGATTAGACCAGAAAGTGAATAACATAGTCATCCCATTGATTAGACCAGAGAGTGAATAACATAGAGTCACCCCACTGGTTAGACCAGAAAGTGAATAACATAGAGTCACCCCACTGGTTAGACCAGAAAGTGAATAACATAGAGTCACCCCACTGATTAGACCAGAACGTGAATAACATAGAGTCACCCCACTGATTAGACCAGAGAGTGAATAACATAGTCATCCCATTGATTAGACCAGAGAGTGAATAACATAGAGTCACCCCACTGGTTAGACCAGAACGTGAATAACATAGAGTCACCCCACTGATTAGACCAGAAAGTGAATAACATAGTCATCCCATTGATTAGACCAGAGAGTGAATAACATAGAGTCACCCCACTGGTTAGACCAGAAAGTGAATAACATAGAGTCACCCCACTGGTTAGACCAGAAAGTGAATAACATAGAGTCACCCCACTGATTAGACCAGAACGTGAATAACATAGAGTCACCCCACTGATTAGACCAGAGAGTGAATAACATAGAGTCACCCCACTGATTAGACCAGAAAGTGAATAACATGGAGTCACCCCGCTGGTTAGACCAGAGAGTGAATAACATAGAGTCAACCCACTGATTGACCAGAAAGTGAATAACATAGAGTCACCCCGCTGGTTAGACCAGAAAGTGAATAACATAGAGTCACCCCGCTGGTTAGACCAGAAAGTGAATAACATAGAGTCACCCCACTGGTTAAACCAGACAGTGATTAACATAGAGTCACCCCACTGGTTAGACCAGAAAGTGAATAACATAGCCACCCCACTGATTAGACCAGAAAGTGAATAACATAGAGTCACCCCACTGAGTTGACCAGAGAGTGAATAACATAGAGTCACCCCACTGAGTTGACCAGAAAGTGAATAACATAGAGTCACCCCACTGATTAGACCAGAAGGTGAATAACATAGTTACCCCACTGATTAGACCAGAGAGTGAATAACATAGAGTCACCCCACTGGTTAGACCAGAAAGTGAATAACATAGAGTCACCCCACTGATTAGACCAGAAAGTGAATAACATAGAGTCACCCCACTGATTAGACCAGAAAGTGAATAACATGGAGTCACCCCGCTGGTTAGACCAGAAAGTGAATACCATAGAGTCACCCCACTGATTAGACCAGAAAGTGAATAACATAGCCACCACACTGATTAGACCAGAAAGTGAATAACATGGAGTCACCCCGCTGGTTAGACCAGAGAGTGAATAACATAGAGTCACCCCACTGATTAGACCAGAAAGTGAATAACATAGAGTCACCCTTCTGGTTAGACCAGAAAGTGAATAACATAGAGTCACCCTGCTGGTTAGACCAGAAAGTGAATAACATAGAGTCACCCCACTGGTTAGACCAGAAAGTGAATAACATAGCCACCCCACTGATTAGACCAGAAAGTGAATAACATAGTCACCCCACTGATTAGACCAGAGACTGAATAACATAGAGTCACCCCACTGATTAGACCAGAAAGTGAATAACATAGAGTCACCCCACTGCTTAGACCAGAACGTGAATAACATAGAGTCACCCCACTGATTAGACCAGAACGTGAATAACATAGAGTCACCCCACTGATTAGACCAGAGAGTGAATAACATAGAGTCACCCCACTGATTAGACCAGAGAGTGAATAACATAGAGTCACCCCACTGATTAGACCAGAAAGTGAATAACATAGAGTCACCCCACTGATTAGACCAGAAGGTAAATAACATAGTTACCCCACTGATTAGACCAGAGAGTGAATAACATAGAGTCAACCCACTGGTTAGACCAGAAAGTGAATAACATAGAGTCACCCCACTGGTTAGACCAGAAAGTTAATAACATAGCCACCCCACTGATTAGACCAGAAAGTGAATAACATAGTCATCCCATTGATTAGACCAGAGAGTGAATAACATAGAGTCACCCCACTGATTAGACCAGAAAGTGAATAACATAGAGTCACCCCACTGCTTAGACCAGAGAGTGAATAACATAGAGTCACCCCACTGATTAGACCAGAACGTGAATAACATAGAGTCACCCCACTGATTAGACCAGAGAGTGAATAACATAGAGTCACCCTACTGATTAGACCAGAAAGTGAATAACATGGAGTCACCCCGCTGGTTAGACCAGAGAGTGAATAACATAGAGTCACCCCACTGATTAGACCAGAAAGTGAATAACATAGAGTCACCCCGCTGGTTAGACCAGAAAGTGAATAACATGGAATCACCCCGCTGGTTAGACCAGAAAGTGAATAACATAGAGTCAACCCACTGGTTAGACCAGACAGTGATTAACATAGAGTCACCCCACTGGTTAGACCAGAAAGTGAATAACATAGCCACCCCACTGATTAGACCAGAAAGTGAATAACATAGTCACCCCACTGATTAGACCAGAGAGTGAATAACATAGAGTCACCCCACTGAGTTGACCAGAAAGTGAATAACATAGAGTCACCCCACTGATTAGACCAGAAGGTGAATAACATAGTTACCCCACTGATTAGACCAGAGAGTGAATAACATAGAGTCACCCCACTGGTTAGAACAGAAAGTGAATAACATAGAGTCACCCCACTGATTAGACCAGAAAGTGAATAACATAGAGTCACCCCACTGATTAGACCAGAAAGTGAATAACATGGAGTCACCCCGCTGGTTAGACCAGAAAGTGAATAAAATAGAGTCACCCCGCTGGTTAGACCAGAAAGTGAATAAAATAGAGTCACCCCACTGGTTAGACCAGAAAGTGAATAACATAGAGTCACCCCACTGATTAGACCAGAGAGTGAATAACATAGAGTCACCCCACTGATTAGACCAGAAAGTGGACAACATAGAGTCACCCCACTGATTAGACCAGAGAGTGAATAACATAGAGTCACCCCACTGAGTTGACCAGAAAGTGAATAACATAGAGTCACCCCTCTGATTAGACCAGAAGGTGAATAACATAGTTACCCCACTGATTAGACCAGAGAGTGAATAACATAGAGTCACCCTTCTGGTTAGACCAGAAAGTGAATAACATAGAGTCACCCTGCTGGTTAGACCAGAAAGTGAATAACATAGAGTCACCCCACTGGTTAGACCAGAAAGTGAATAACATAGCCACCCCACTGATTAGACCAGAAAGTGAATATCATAGTCACCCCACTGATTAGACCAGAGACTGAATAACATAGAGTCACCCCACTGATTAGACCAGAAAGTGAATAACATAGAGTCACCCCACTGATTAGACCAGAACGTGAATAACATAGAGTCACCCCACTGATTAGACCAGAGAGTGAATAACATAGAGTCACCCCACTGATTAGACCAGAAAGTGAATAACATGGAGTCACCCCGCTGGTTAGACCAGAGAGTGAATAACATAGAGTCACCCCACTGATTAGACCAGAAAGTGAATAACATAGAGTCACCCCGCTGGTTAGACCAGAAAGTGAATAACATAGAGTCACCCCGCTGGTTAGACCAGAAAGTGAATAACATAGAGTCACCCCACTGGTTAGACCAGACAGTGATTAACATAGAGTCACCCCACTGGTTAGACCAGAAAGTGAATAACATAGCCACCCCACTGATTAGACCAGAAAGTGAATAACATAGTCACCCCACTGATTAGACCAGAGAGTGAATAACATAGAGTCACCCCACTGAGTTGACCAGAAAGTGAATAACATAGAGTCACCCCACTGATTAGACCAGAAGGTGAATAACATAGTTACCCCATTGATTAGACCAGAGAGTGAATAACATAGAGTCACCCCACTGGTTAGAACAGAAAGTGAATAACATAGAGTCACCCCACTGATTAGACCAGAAAGTGAATAACATAGAGTCACCCCACTGATTAGACCAGAAAGTGAATAACATGGAGTCACCCCGCTGGTTAGACCAGAAAGTGAATAACATAGAGTCACCCCGCTGGTTAGACCAGAAAGTGAATAAAATAGAGTCACCCCACTGGTTAGACCAGAAAGTGAATAACATAGAGTCACCCCACTGATTAGACCAGAGAGTGAATAACATAGAGTCACCCCACTGATTAGACCAGAAAGTGGACAACATAGAGTCACCCCACTGATTAGACCAGAGAGTGAATAACATAGAGTCACCCCACTGAGTTGACCAGAAAGTGAATAACATAGAGTCACCCCTCTGATTAGACCAGAAGGTGAATAACATAGTTACCCCACTGATTAGACCAGAGAGTGAATAACATAGAGTCACCCTTCTGGTTAGACCAGAAAGTGAATAACATAGAGTCACCCTGCTGGTTAGACCAGAAAGTGAATAACATAGAGTCACCCCACTGGTTAGACCAGAAAGTGAATAACATAGCCACCCCACTGATTAGACCAGAAAGTGAATAACATAGTCACCCCACTGATTAGACCAGAGACTGAATAACATAGAGTCACCCCACTGATTAGACCAGAAAGTGAATAACATAGAGTCACCCCACTGCTTAGACCAGAACGTGAATAACATAGAGTCACCCCACTGATTAGACCAGAACGTGAATAACATAGAGTCCCCCCACTGATTAGACCAGAGAGTGAATAACATAGAGTCACCCCACTGATTAGACCAGAGAGTGAATAACATAGAGTCACCCCACTGATTAGACCAGAAAGTGAATAACATAGAGTCACCCCACTGATTAGACCAGAAGGTAAATAACATAGTTACCCCACTGATTAGACCAGAGAGTGAATAACATAGAGTCACCCCACTGGTTAGACCAGAAAGTGAATAACATAGAGTCACCCCACTGTTTAGACCAGAAAGTGAATAACATAGCCACCCCACTGATTAGACCAGAAAGTGAATAACATAGTCATCCCATTGATTAGACCAGAGAGTGAATAACATAGAGTCACCCCACTGGTTAGACCAGAAAGTGAATAACATAGAGTCACCCCACTGGTTAGACCAGAAAGTGAATAACATACAGTCACCCCACTGATTAGACCAGAACGTGAATAACATAGAGTCACCCCACTGATTAGACCAGAGAGTGAATAACATAGAGTCACCCCACTGATTAGACCAGAAAGTGAATAACATGGAGTCACCCCGCTGGTTAGACCAGAGAGTGAATAACATAGAGTCAACCCACTGATTGACAAGAAAGTGAATAACATAGAGTCACCCCGCTGGTTAGACCAGAAAGTGAATAACATAGAGTCACCCCGCTGGTTAGACCAGAAAGTGAATAACATAGAGTCACCCCACTGGTTAGACCAGACAGTGATTAACATAGAGTCACCCCACTGGTTAGACCAGAAAGTGAATAACATAGCCACCCCACTGATTAGACCAGAAAGTGAATAACATAGAGTCACCCCACTGAGTTGACCAGAGAGTGAATAACATAGAGTCACCCCACTGAGTTGACCAGAAAGTGAATAACATAGAGTCACCCCACTGATTAGACCAGAAGGTGAATAACATAGTTACCCCACTGATTAGACCAGAGAGTGAATAACATAGAGTCACCCCACTGGTTAGACCAGAAAGTGAATAACATAGAGTCACCCCACTGATTAGACCAGAAAGTGAATAACATAGAGTCACCCCACTGATTAGACCAGAAAGTGAATAACATGGAGTCACCCCGCTGGTTAGACCAGAAAGTGAATACCATAGAGTCACCCCACTGATTAGACCAGAAAGTGAATAACATAGCCACCACACTGATTAGACCAGAAAGTGAATAACATGGAGTCACCCCGCTGGTTAGACCAGAGAGTGAATAACATAGAGTCACCCCACTGATTAGAACAGAAAGTGAATAACATAGAGTCACCCTTCTGGTTAGACCAGAAAGTGAATAACATAGAGTCACCCTGCTGGTTAGACCAGAAAGTGAATAACATAGAGTCACCCCACTGGTTAGACCAGAAAGTGAATAACATAGCCACCCCACTGATTAGACCAGAAAGTGAATAACATAGTCACCCCACTGATTAGACCAGAGACTGAATAACATAGAGTCACCCCACTGATTAGACCAGAAAGTGAATAACATAGAGTCACCCCACTGCTTAGACCAGAACGTGAATAACATAGAGTCACCCCACTGATTAGACCAGAACGTGAATAACATAGAGTCACCCCACTGATTAGACCAGAGAGTGAATAACATAGAGTCACCCCACTGATTAGACCAGAGAGTGAATAACATAGAGTCACCCCACTGATTAGACCAGAAAGTGAATAACATAGAGTCACCCCACTGATTAGACCAGAAGGTAAATAACATAGTTACCCCACTGATTAGACCAGAGAGTGAATAACATAGAGTCACCCCACTGGTTAGACCAGAAAGTGAATAACATAGAGTCACCCCACTGGTTAGACCAGAAAGTTAATAACATAGCCACCCCACTGATTAGACCAGAAAGTGAATAACATAGTCATCCCATTGATTAGACCAGAGAGTGAATAACATAGAGTCACCCCACTGATTAGACCAGAAAGTGAATAACATAGAGTCACCCCACTGCTTAGACCAGAGAGTGAATAACATAGAGTCACCCCACTGATTAGACCAGAACGTGAATAACATAGAGTCACCCCACTGATTAGACCAGAGAGTGAATAACATAGAGTCACCCTACTGATTAGACCAGAAAGTGAATAACATGGAGTCACCCCGCTGGTTAGACCAGAGAGTGAATAACATAGAGTCACCCCACTGATTAGACCAGAAAGTGAATAACATAGAGTCACCCCGCTGGTTAGACCAGAAAGTGAATAACATGGAATCACCCCGCTGGTTAGACCAGAAAGTGAATAACATAGAGTCACCCCACTGGTTAGACCAGACAGTGATTAACATAGAGTCACCCCACTGGTTAGACCAGCAAGTGAATAACATAGCCACCCCACTGATTAGACCAGAAAGTGAATAACATAGTCACCCCACTGATTAGACCAGAGAGTGAATAACATAGAGTCACCCCACTGAGTTGACCAGAAAGTGAATAACATAGAGTCACCCCACTGATTAGACCAGAAGGTGAATAACATAGTTACCCCACTGATTAGACCAGAGAGTGAATAACATAGAGTCACCCCACTGGTTAGAACAGAAAGTGAATAACATAGAGTCACCCCACTGATTAGACCAGAAAGTGAATAACATAGAGTCACCCCACTGATTAGACCAGAAAGTGAATAACATGGAGTCACCCCGCTGGTTAGACCAGAAAGTGAATAAAATAGAGTCACCCCGCTGGTTAGACAAGAAAGTGAATAAAATAGAGTCACCCCACTGGTTAGACCAGAAAGTGAATAACATAGAGTCACCCCACTGATTAGACCAGAGAGTGAATAACATAGAGTCACCCCACTGATTAGACCAGAAAGTGGACAACATAGAGTCACCCCACTGATTAGACCAGAGAGTGAATAACATAGAGTCACCCCACTGAGTTGACCAGAAAGTGAATAACATAGAGTCACCCCACTGATTAGACCAGAAGGTAAATAACATAGTTACCCCACTGATTAGACCAGAGAGTGAATAACATAGAGTCACCCCACTGGTTAGACCAGAAAGTGAATAACATAGAGTCACCCCACTGGTTAGACCAGAAAGTTAATAACATAGCCACCCCACTGATTAGACCAGACAGTGAATAACATAGTCATCCCATTGATTAGACCAGAGAGTGAATAACATAGAGTCACCCCACTGATTAGACCAGAAAGTGAATAACATAGAGTCACCCCACTGCTTAGACCAGAGAGTGAATAACATAGAGTCACCCCACTGATTAGACCAGAACGTGAATAACATAGAGTCACCCCACTGATTAGACCAGAGAGTGAATAACATAGAGTCACCCTACTGATTAGACCAGAAAGTGAATAACATGGAGTCACCCCGCTGGTTAGACCAGAGAGTGAATAACATAGAGTCACCCCACTGATTAGACCAGAAAGTGAATAACATAGAGTCACCCCGCTGGTTAGACCAGAAAGTGAATAACATGGAATCACCCCGCTGGTTAGACCAGAAAGTGAATAACATAGAGTCACCCCACTGGTTAGACCAGACAGTGATTAACATAGAGTCACCCCACTGGTTAGACCAGCAAGTGAATAACATAGCCACCCCACTGATTAGACCAGAAAGTGAATAACATAGTCACCCCACTGATTAGACCAGAGAGTGAATAACATAGAGTCACCCCACTGAGTTGACCAGAAAGTGAATAACATAGAGTCACCCCACTGATTAGACCAGAAGGTGAATAACATAGTTACCCCACTGATTAGACCAGAGAGTGAATAACATAGAGTCACCCCACTGGTTAGAACAGAAAGTGAATAACATAGAGTCACCCCACTGATTAGACCAGAAAGTGAATAACATAGAGTCACCCCACTGATTAGACCAGAAAGTGAATAACATGGAGTCACCCCGCTGGTTAGACCAGAAAGTGAATAAAATAGAGTCACCCCGCTGGTTAGACCAGAAAGTGAATAAAATAGAGTCACCCCACTGGTTAGACCAGAAAGTGAATAACATAGAGTCACCCCACTGATTAGACCAGAGAGTGAATAACATAGAGTCACCCCACTGATTAGACCAGAAAGTGGACAACATAGAGTCACCCCACTGATTAGACCAGAGAGTGAATAACATAGAGTCACCCCACTGAGTTGACCAGAAAGTGAATAACATAGAGTCACCCCTCTGATTAGACCAGAAGGTGAATAACATAGTTACCCCACTGATTAGACCAGAGAGTGAATAACATAGAGTCACCCTTCTGGTTAGACCAGAAAGTGAATAACATAGAGTCACCCTGCTGGTTAGACCAGAAAGTGAAAAACATAGAGTCACCCCACTGGTTAGACCAGAAAGTGAATAACATAGCCACCCCACTGATTAGACCAGAAAGTGAATAACATAGTCACCCCACTGATTAGACCAGAGACTGAATAACATAGAGTCACCCCACTGATTAGACCAGAAAGTGAATAACATAGAGTCACCCCACTGCTTAGACCAGAACGTGAATAACATAGAGTCACCCCACTGATTAGACCAGAACGTGAATAACATAGAGTCCCCCCACTGATTAGACCAGAGAGTGAATAACATAGAGTCACCCCACTGATTAGACCAGAGAGTGAATAACATAGAGTCACCCCACTGATTAGACCAGAAAGTGAATAACATAGAGTCACCCCACTGATTAGACCAGAAGGTAAATAACATAGTTACCCCACTGATTAGACCAGAGAGTGAATAACATAGAGTCACCCCACTGGTTAGACCAGAAAGTGAATAACATAGAGTCACCCCACTGTTTAGACCAGAAAGTGAATAACATAGCCACCCCACTGATTAGACCAGAAAGTGAATAACATAGTCATCCCATTGATTAGACCAGAGAGTGAATAACATAGAGTCACCCCTCTGGTTAGACCAGAAAGTGAATAACATAGAGTCACCCCACTGGTTAGACCAGAAAGTGAATAACATAGAGTCACCCCACTGATTAGACCAGAACGTGAATAACATAGAGTCACCCCACTGATTAGACCAGAGAGTGAATAACATAGAGTCACCCCACTGATTAGACCAGAAAGTGAATAACATGGAGTCACCCCGCTGGTTAGACCAGAGAGTGAATAACATAGAGTCACCCCACTGATTAGACTAGAAAGTGAATAACATAGAGTCACCCCACTGATTAGACCAGAAAGTGAATAACATAGAGTCACCCCACTGACTAGACCAGAAAGTGAATAACATGGAGTCACCCCACTGGTTAGACCAGACAGTGATTAACATAGAGTCACCCCACTGGTTAGACCAGAAAGTGAATAACATAGCCACCCCACTGATTAGACCAGAAAGTGAATAACATAGTCACCCCACTGATTAGACCAGAAAGTGAATAACATAGAGTCACCCCACTGAGTTGACCAGAAAGTGAATAACATAGAGTCACCCCACTGATTAGACCAGAAGGTGAATAACATAGTTACCCCACTGATTAGACCAGAGAGTGAATAACATAGAGTCACCCCACTGGTTAGACCAGAAAGTGAATAACATAGAGTCACCCCACTGATTAGACCAGAAAGTGAATAACATAGAGTCACCCCACTGATTAGACCAGAAAGTGAATAACATGGAGTCACCCCGCTGGTTAGACCAGAAAGTGAATAACATAGAGTCACCCCGCTGGTTAGACCAGAAAGTGAATAAAATAGAGTCACCCCACTGGTTAGACCAGAAAGTGAATAACATAGAGTCACCCCACTGATTAGACCAGAGAGTGAATAACATAGAGTCACCCCACTGATTAGACCAGAAAGTGGACAACATAGAGTCACCCCACTGATTAGACCAGAGAGTGAATAACATAGAGTCACCCCACTGATTAGACCAGAAGGTGAATAACATAGTTACCCCACTGATTAGACCAGAGAGTGAATAACATAGAGTCACCCCACTGGTTAGACCAGAAAGTGAATAACATAGAGTCACCCCACTGATTAGACCAGAAAGTAAATAACATAGAGTCACCCCGCTGGTTAGACCAGAAAGTGAAAAAAAAAGAGTCACCCCACTGGTTAGACCAGAAAGTGAATAACATAGCCACCCCACTGATTAGACCAGAGAGTGAATAACAGAGTCACCCCACTGATTAGACCAGAACGTGAATAACATAGTTACCCCACTGATTAGACCAGAGAGTGAATGACATAGAGTCACCCCACTGATTAGACCAGAAAGTGAATAACATAGAGTGACCCCACTGCTTAGACCAGAGAGTGAATAACATAGAGTCACCCCACTGATTAGACCAGAACGTGAATAACATAGAGTCACCCCACTGATTAGACCAGAGAGTGAATAACATAGAGTCACCCCACTGATTAGACCAGAAAGTGAATAACATGGAGTCACCCCGCTGGTTAGACCAGAGAGTGAATAACATAGAGTCACCCCACTGATTAGACCAGAAAGTGAATAACATAGAGTCACCCCGCTGGTTAGACCAGAAAGTGAATAACATAGAGTCACCCCGCTGGTTAGACCAGAAATTGAATAACATAGAGTCACCCCACTGGTTAGACCAGACAGTGATTAACATAGAGTCACCCCACTGGTTAGACCAGAAAGTGAATAACATAGCCACCCCACTGATTAGACCAGAAAGTGAATAACATAGTCACCCCACTGATTAGACCAGAGAGTGAATAACATAGAGTCACCCCACTGAGTTGACCAGAAAGTGAATAACATAGAGTCACCCCACTGATTAGACCAGAAGGTGAATAACATAGTTACCCCACTGATTAGACCAGAGAGTGAATAACATGGAGTCACCCCACTGGTTAGACCAGAAAGTGAATAACATAGAGTCACCCCACTGATTAGACCAGAAAGTGAATAACATAGCCACCCCACTGATTAGACCAGAAAGTGAATAACATGGAGTCACCCCGCTGGTTAGACCAGAAAGTGAATAACATAGAGTCACCCCGCTGGTTAGACCAGAAAGTGAATAAAATAGTCACCTCACTGGTTAGACCAGAAAGTGAATAACATAGAGTCACCCCACTGATTAGACCAGAGAGTGAATAACATAGAGTCACCCCACTGATTAGACCAGAAAGTGGACAACATAGAGTCACCCCACTGATTAGACCAGAGAGTGAATAACATAGAGTCACCCCACTGAGTTGACCAGAAAGTGAATAACATAGAGTCACCCCTCTGATTAGACCAGAAGGTGAATAACATAGTTACCCCACTGATTAGACCAGAGAGTGAATAACATAGAGTCACCCCACTGATTAGACCAGAGAGTGAATAACATAGAGTCACCCCACTGGTTAGACCAGAAAGTGAATAACATAGAGTCACCCTGCTGGTTAGACCAGAAAGTGAATAACATAGAGTCACCCCACTGGTTAGACCAGAAAGTGAATAACATAGAGTCACCCCACTGATTAGACCAGAAAGTGGACAACATAGAGTCACCCCACTGATTAGACCAGAGAGTGAATAACATAGAGTCACCCCACTGAGTTGACCAGAAAGTGAATAACATAGAGTCACCCCTCTGATTAGACCAGAAGGTGAATAACATAGTTACCCCACTGATTAGACCAGAGAGTGAATAACATAGAGTCACCCCACTGATTAGACCAGAGAGTGAATAACATAGAGTCACCCCACTGGTTAGACCAGAAAGTGAATAACATAGAGTCACCCTGCTGGTTAGACCAGAAAGTGAATAACATAGAGTCACCCCACTGGTTAGACCAGAAAGTGAATAACATAGAGTCACCCTTCTGGTTAGACCAGAAAGTGAATAACATAGAGTCACCCTGCTGGTTAGACCAGAAAGTGAATAACAAAGAGTCACCCCACTGGTTAGACCAGAAAGTGAATAACATAGCCACCCCACTGATTAGACCAGAAAGTGAATAACATAGTCACCCCACTGATTAGACGAGAGACTGAATAACATAGAGTCACCCCACTGATTAGACCAGAAAGTGAATAACATAGAGTCACCCCACTGCTTAGACCAGAACGTGAATAACATAGAGTCACCCCACTCATTAGACCAGAACGTGAATAACATAGAGTCCCCCCACTGATTAGACCAGAGAGTGAATAACATAGAGTCACCCCACTGATTAGACCAGAGAGTGAATAACATAGAGTCACCCCACTGATTAGACCAGAAAGTGAATAACATAGAGTCACCCCACTGATTAGACCAGAAGGTAAATAACATAGTTACCCCACTGATTAGACCAGAGAGTGAATAACATAGAGTCACCCCACTGGTTAGACCAGAAAGTGAATAACATAGTCACCCCACTGATTAGACCAGAGAGTGAATAACATAGAGTCACCCCACTGAGTTGACCAGAAAGTGAATAACATAGAGTCACCCCACTGATTAGACCAGAAGGTGAATAACATAGTTACCCCACTGATTAGACCAGAGAGTGAATAACATAGAGTCACCCCACTGGTTAGACCAGAAAGTGAATAACATAGAGTCACCCCACTGATTAGACCAGAAAGTGAATAACATAGAGTCACCCCAATGATTAGACCAGAAAGTGAATAACATGGAGTCACCCCGCTGGTTAGACCAGAAAGTGAATAACATAGAGTCACCCCGCTGGTTAGACCAGAAAGTGAATAAAATAGTCACCCCACTGGTTAGACCAGAAAGTGAATAACACAGAGTCACAACACTGATTAGACCAGAGAGTGAATAACATAGAGTCACCCCACTGATTAGACCAGAAAGTGGACAACATAGAGTCACCCCACTGATTAGACCAGAGAGTGAATAACATAGAGTCACCCCACTGAGTTGACCAGAAAGTGAATAACATAGAGTCACCCCTCTGATTAGACCAGAAGGTGAATAACATAGTTACCCCACTGATTAGACCAGAGAGTGAATAACATAGAGTCACCCCACTGATTAGACCAGAGGGTGAATAACATAGAGTCACCCCACTGGTTAGACCAGAAAGTGAATAACATAGAGTCACCCTGCTGGTTAGACCAGAAAGTGAATAACATAGAGTCACCCCACTGGTTAGACCAGAAAGTGAATAACATAGAGTCACCCCACTGATTAGACCAGAAAGTGGACAACATAGAGTCACCCCACTGATTAGACCAGAGAGTGAATAACATAGAGTCACCCCACTGGTTAGACCAGAAAGTGAATAACATAGAGTCACCCTGCTGGTTATACCAGAAAGTGAATAACATAGAGTCACCCCACTGGTTAGACCAGAAAGTGAATAACATAGAGTCACCCTTCTGGTTAGACCAGAAAGTGGACAACATAGAGTCACCCCACTGATTAGACCAGAGAGTGAATAACATAGAGTCACCCCACTGAGTTGACCAGAAAGTGAATAACATAGAGTCACCCCTCTGATTAGACCAGAAGGTGAATAACATAGTTACCCCACTGATTAGACCAGAGAGTGAATAACATAGAGTCACCCCACTGATTAGACCAGAGAGTGAATAACATAGAGTCACCCCACTGGTTAGACCAGAAAGTGAATAACATAGAGTCACCCTGCTGGTTAGACCAGAAAGTGAATAACATAGAGTCACCCCACTGGTTAGACCAGAAAGTGAATAACATAGAGTCACCCCACTGATTAGACCAGAAAGTGGACAACATAGAGTCACCCCACTGATTAGACCAGAGAGTGAATAACATAGAGTCACCCCACTGAGTTGACCAGAAAGTGAATAACATAGAGTCACCCCTCTGATTAGACCAGAAGGTGAATAACATAGTTACCCCACTGATTAGACCAGAGAGTGAATAACATAGAGTCACCCCACTGATTAGACCAGAGAGTGAATAACATAGAGTCACCCCACTGGTTAGACCAGAAAGTGAATAACATAGAGTCACCCTGCTGGTTAGACCAGAAAGTGAATAACATAGAGTCACCCCACTGGTTAGACCAGAAAGTGAATAACATAGAGTCACCCTTCTGGTTAGACCAGAAAGTGAATAACATAGAGTCACCCTGCTGGTTAGACCAGAAAGTGAATAACAAAGAGTCACCCCACTGGTTAGACCAGAAAGTGAATAACATAGCCACCCCACTGATTAGACCAGAAAGTGAATAACATAGTCCCCCACTGATTAGACGAGAGACTGAATAACATAGAGTCACCCCACTGATTAGACCAGAAAGTGAATAACATAGAGTCACCCCACTGCTTAGACCAGAACGTGAATAACATAGAGTCACCCCACTCATTAGACCAGAACGTGAATAACATAGAGTCCCCCCACTGATTAGACCAGAGAGTGAATAACATAGAGTCACCCCACTGATTAGACCAGAGAGTGAATAACATAGAGTCACCCCACTGATTAGACCAGAAAGTGAATAACATAGAGTCACCCCACTGATTAGACCAGAAGGTAAATAACATAGTTACCCCACTGATTAGACCAGAGAGTGAATAACATAGAGTCACCCCACTGGTTAGACCAGAAAGTGAATAACATAGTCACCCCACTGATTAGACCAGAGAGTGAATAACATAGAGTCACCCCACTGAGTTGACCAGAAAGTGAATAACATAGAGTCACCCCACTGATTAGACCAGAAGGTGAATAACATAGTTACCCCACTGATTAGACCAGAGAGTGAATAACATAGAGTCACCCCACTGGTTAGACCAGAAAGTGAATAACATAGAGTCACCCCACTGATTAGACCAGAAAGTGAATAACATAGAGTCACCCCAATGATTAGACCAGAAAGTGAATAACATGGAGTCACCCCGCTGGTTAGACCAGAAAGTGAATAACATAGAGTCACCCCGCTGGTTAGACCAGAAAGTGAATAAAATAGTCACCCCACTGGTTAGACCAGAAAGTGAATAACACAGAGTCACAACACTGATTAGACCAGAGAGTGAATAACATAGAGTCACCCCACTGATTAGACCAGAAAGTGGACAACATAGAGTCACCCCACTGATTAGACCAGAGAGTGAATAACATAGAGTCACCCCACTGAGTTGACCAGAAAGTGAATAACATAGAGTCACCCCTCTGATTAGACCAGAAGGTGAATAACATAGTTACCCCACTGATTAGACCAGAGAGTGAATAACATAGAGTCACCCCACTGATTAGACCAGAGGGTGAATAACATAGAGTCACCCCACTGGTTAGACCAGAAAGTGAATAACATAGAGTCACCCTGCTGGTTAGACCAGAAAGTGAATAACATAGAGTCACCCCACTGGTTAGACCAGAAAGTGAATAACATAGAGTCACCCCACTGATTAGACCAGAAAGTGGACAACATAGAGTCACCCCACTGATTAGACCAGAGAGTGAATAACATAGAGTCACCCCACTGGTTAGACCAGAAAGTGAATAACATAGAGTCACCCTGCTGGTTAGACCAGAAAGTGAATAACATAGAGTCACCCCACTGGTTAGACCAGAAAGTGAATAACATAGAGTCACCCTTCTGGTTAGACCAGAAAGTGGACAACATAGAGTCACCCCACTGATTAGACCAGAGAGTGAATAACATAGAGTCACCCCACTGAGTTGACCAGAAAGTGAATAACATAGAGTCACCCCTCTGATTAGACCAGAAGGTGAATAACATAGTTACCCCACTGATTAGACCAGAGAGTGAATAACATAGAGTCACCCCACTGATTAGACCAGAGAGTGAATAACATAGAGTCACCCCACTGGTTAGACCAGAAAGTGAATAACATAGAGTCACCCTGCTGGTTAGACCAGAAAGTGAATAACATAGAGTCACCCCACTGGTTAGACCAGAAAGTGAATAACATAGAGTCACCCCACTGATTAGACCAGAAAGTGGACAACATAGAGTCACCCCACTGATTAGACCAGAGAGTGAATAACATAGAGTCACCCCACTGAGTTGACCAGAAAGTGAATAACATAGAGTCACCCCTCTGATTAGACCAGAAGGTGAATAACATAGTTACCCCACTGATTAGACCAGAGAGTGAATAACATAGAGTCACCCCATTGATTAGACCAGAGAGTGAATAACATAGAGTCACCCCACTGGTTAGACCAGAAAGTGAATAACATAGAGTCACCCTGCTGGTTAGACCAGAAAGTGAATAACATAGAGTCACCCCACTGGTTAGACCAGAAAGTGAATAACATAGAGTCACCCTTCTGGTTAGACCAGAAAGTGAATAACATAGAGTCACCCTGCTGGTTAGACCAGAAAGTGAATAACATAGAGTCACCCCACTGGTTAGACCAGAAAGTGAATAACATAGCCACCCCACTGATTAGACCAGAAAGTGAATAACATAGTCACCCCACTGATTAGACCAGAGACTGAATAACATAGAGTCACCCCACTGATTAGACCAGAGAGTGAATAACATAGAGTCACCCCACTGATTAGACCAGAGGGTGAATAACATAGAGTCACCCCACTGGTTAGACCAGAAAGTGAATAACATAGAGTCACCCTGCTGGTTAGACCAGAAAGTGAATAACATAGAGTCACCCCACTGGTTAGACCAGAAAGTGAATAACATAGAGTCACCCCACTGATTAGACCAGAAAGTGGACAACATAGAGTCACCCCACTGATTAGACCAGAGAGTGAATAACATAGAGTCACCCCACTGGTTAGACCAGAAAGTGAATAACATAGAGTCACCCTGCTGGTTAGACCAGAAAGTGAATAACATAGAGTCACCCCACTGGTTAGACCAGAAAGTGAATAACATAGAGTCACCCTTCTGGTTAGACCAGAAAGTGGACAACATAGAGTCACCCCACTGATTAGACCAGAGAGTGAATAACATAGAGTCACCCCACTGAGTTGACCAGAAAGTGAATAACATAGAGTCACCCCTCTGATTAGACCAGAAGGTGAATAACATAGTTACCCCACTGATTAGACCAGAGAGTGAATAACATAGAGTCACCCCACTGATTAGACCAGAGAGTGAATAACATAGAGTCACCCCACTGGTTAGACCAGAAAGTGAATAACATAGAGTCACCCTGCTGGTTAGACCAGAAAGTGAATAACATAGAGTCACCCCACTGGTTAGACCAGAAAGTGAATAACATAGAGTCACCCCACTGATTAGACCAGAAAGTGGACAACATAGAGTCACCCCACTGATTAGACCAGAGAGTGAATAACATAGAGTCACCCCACTGAGTTGACCAGAAAGTGAATAACATAGAGTCACCCCTCTGATTAGACCAGAAGGTGAATAACATAGTTACCCCACTGATTAGACCAGAGAGTGAATAACATAGAGTCACCCCATTGATTAGACCAGAGAGTGAATAACATAGAGTCACCCCACTGGTTAGACCAGAAAGTGAATAACATAGAGTCACCCTGCTGGTTAGACCAGAAAGTGAATAACATAGAGTCACCCCACTGGTTAGACCAGAAAGTGAATAACATAGAGTCACCCTTCTGGTTAGACCAGAAAGTGAATAACATAGAGTCACCCTGCTGGTTAGACCAGAAAGTGAATAACATAGAGTCACCCCACTGGTTAGACCAGAAAGTGAATAACATAGCCACCCCACTGATTAGACCAGAAAGTGAATAACATAGTCACCCCACTGATTAGACCAGAAAGTGAATAACATAGAGTCACCCCACTGCTTAGACCAGAACGTGAATAACATAGAGTCACCCCACTGATTAGACCAGAACGTGAATAACATAGAGTCCCCCCACTGATTAGACCAGAGAGTGAATAACATAGAGTCACCCCACTGATTAGACCAGAGAGTGAATAACATAGAGTCACCCCACTGATTAGACCAGAAAGTGAATAACATAGAGTCACCCCACTGATTAGACCAGAAGGTAAATAACATAGTTACCCCACTGATTAGACCAGAGAGTGAATAACGTAGAGTCAACCCACTGGTTAGACCAGAAAGTGAATAACATAGAGTCACCCCACTGTTTAGACCAGAAAGTGAATAACATAGCCACCCCACTGATTAGACCAGAAAGTGAATAACATAGTCATCCCATTGATTAGACCAGAGAGTGAATAACATAGAGTCACCCCACTGATTAGACCAGAAAGTGAATAACATAGAGTCACCCCACTGCTTAGACCAGAGAGTGAATAACATAGAGTCACCCCACTGATTAGACCAGAGAGTGAATAACATAGAGTCACCCCACTGATTAGACCAGAAAGTGAATAACATGGAGTCACCCCGCTGGTTAGACCAGAGAGTGAATAACATAGAGTCACCCCACTGATTAGACCAGAAAGTGAATAACATAGAGTCACCCCGCTGGTTAGACCAGAAAGTGAATAACATAGAGTCACCCCGCTGGTTAGACCAGAAAGTGAATAACATAGAGTCACCCCACTGGTTAGACCAGACAGTGAATAACATAGAGTCACCCCACTGGTTAGACCAGAAAGTGAATAACATAGCCACCCCACTGATTAGACCAGAAAGTGAATAACATAGTCACCCCACTGATTAGACCAGAGAGTGAATAACATAGAGTCACCCCACTGATTAGACCAGAAAGTGAATAACATAGAGTCACGCCACTGCTTAGACCAGAACGTGAATAACATAGAGTCACCCCACTGATTAGACCAGAACGTGAATAACATAGAGTCACCCCACTGATTAGACCAGAGATTGAACAACATAGAGTCACCCCACTGAGTTGACCAGAAAGTGAATAACATAGAGTCACCCCTCTGATTAGACCAGAAGGTGAATAACATAGTTACCCCACTGATTAGACCAGAGAGTGAATAACATAGAGTCACCCCACTGATTAGACCAGAGAGTGAATAACATAGAGTCACCCCACTGGTTAGACCAGAAAGTGAATAACATAGAGTCACCCTGCTGGTTAGACCAGAAAGTGAATAACATAGAGTCACCCCACTGGTTAGACCAGAAAGTGAATAACATAGAGTCACCCCACTGATTAGACCAGAAAGTGGACAACAGAGAGTCACCCCACTGATTAGACCAGAGAGTGAATAACATAGAGTCACCCCACTGAGTTGACCAGAAAGTGAATAACATAGAGTCACCCCTCTGATTAGACCAGAAGGTGAATAACATAGTTACCCCACTGATTAGACCAGAGAGTGAATAACATAGAGTCACCCCATTGATTAGACCAGAGAGTGAATAACATAGAGTCACCCCACTGGTTAGACCAGAAAGTGAATAACATAGAGTCACCCTGCTGGTTAGACCAGAAAGTGAATAACATAGAGTCACCCCACTGGTTAAACCAGAAAGTGAATAACATAGAGTCACCCTTCTGGTTAGACCAGAAAGTGAATAACATAGAGTCACCCTGCTGGTTAGACCAGAAAGTGAATAACATAGAGTCACCCCACTGGTTAGACCAGAAAGTGAATAACATAGCCACCCCACTGATTAGACCAGAAAGTGAATAACATAGTCACCCCACTGATTAGACCAGAGACTGAATAACATAGAGTCACCCCACTGATTAGACCAGAAAGTGAATAACATAGAGTCACCCCACTGCTTAGACCAGAACGTGAATAACATAGAGTCACCCCACTGATTAGACCAGAACGTGAATAACATAGAGTCCCCCCACTGATTAGACCAGAGAGTGAATAACATAGAGTCACCCCACTGATTAGACCAGAGAGTGAATAACATAGAGTCACCCCACTGATTAGACCAGAAAGTGAATAACATAGAGTCACCCCACTGATTAGACCAGAAGGTAAATAACATAGTTACCCCACTGATTAGACCAGAGAGTGAATAACGTAGAGTCAACCCACTGGTTAGACCAGAAAGTGAATAACATAGAGTCACCCAACTGTTTAGACCAGAAAGTGAATAACATAGCCACCCCACTGATTAGACCAGAAAGTGAATAACATAGTCATCCCATTGATTAGACCAGAGAGTGAATAACATAGAGTCACCCCACTGATTAGACCAGAAAGTGAATAACATAGAGTCACCCCACTGCTTAGACCAGAGAGTGAATAACATAGAGTCACCCCACTGATTAGACCAGAGAGTGAATAACATAGAGTCACCCCACTGATTAGACCAGAAAGTGAATAACATGGAGTCACCCCGCTGGTTAGACCAGAGAGTGAATAACATAGAGTCACCCCACTGATTAGACCAGAAAGTGAATAACATAGAGTCACCCCGCTGGTTAGACCAGAAAGTGAATAACATAGAGTCACCCCGCTGGTTAGACCAGAAAGTGAATAACATAGAGTCACCCCACTGATTAGACCAGACAGTGAATAACATAGAGTCACCCCACTGGTTAGACCAGAAAGTGAATAACATAGCCACCCCACTGATTAGACCAGAAAGTGAATAACATAGTCACCCCACTGATTAGACCAGAGAGTGAATAACATAGAGTCACCCCACTGATTAGACCAGAAAGTGAATAACATAGAGTCACGCCACTGCTTAGACCAGAACGTGAATAACATAGAGTCACCCCACTGATTAGACCAGAACGTGAATAACATAGAGTCACCCCACTGATTAGACCAGAGATTGAACAACATAGAGTCACCCCACTGAGTTGACCAGAAAGTTAATAACATAGAGTCACCCCGCTGGTTAGACCAGAAAGTGAATAACATAGAGTCACCCCACTGGTTAGACCAGAAAGTGAATAACATAGAGTCACCCCACTGGTTAGACCAGAAAGTGAATAACATAGAGTCACCCCACTGATTAGACCAGAAAGTGAATAACATAGAGTCACCCCACTGATTAGACCAGAAAGTGAATAACATGGAGTCACCCCGCTGGTTAGACAAGAGAGTGAATAACGTAGTCACCCCACTGATTAGAACAGAAAGTGAATAACATAGAGTCACCCCACTGATTAGAACAGAAAGTGAATAACATAGAGTCACCCCACTGGTTAGACCAGAAAGTGAATAACATAGCCACCCCAATGATTAGACCAGAAAGTGAATAACATAGTCACCCCACTGATTAGACCAGAGAGTTAATAACATAGAGTCACCCCACTGCTTAGACCAGAACGTGAATAACAAAGAGTCACCCCACTGATTAGACCAGAACGTGAATAACATAGAGTCACCCCACTGATTAGACCAGAGAGTGAATAACATAGAGTCACTCCACTGATTAGACCAGAGAGTGAATAACATAGAGTCACCCCACTGATTAGACCAGCGAGTGAATAACATAGAGTCACCCCACTGATTAGACCAGAAAGTGGACAACATAGTCACCCCACTGATTAGACCAGATAGTGAATAACATAGAGTCACCCCACTGAGTTGACCAGAAAGTGAATAACATAGAGTCACCCCACTGATTAGACCAGAAGGTGAATAACATAGTTACCCCACTGATTAGACCAGAGAGTGAATAACATAGAGTCACCCCACTGGTTAGACCAGAAAGTGAATAACATAGAGTCACCCCACTGATTAGACCAGAAAGTGAATAACATAGAGTCACCCCACTGATTAGACCAGAAAGTGAATAACATGGAGTCACCCCGCTGGTTAGACCAGAAAGTGAATAACATAGAGTCACCCCGCTGGTTAGACCAGAAATTGAATAAAATAGAGTCACCCCACTGGTTAGACCAGAAAGTGAATAACATAGAGTCACCCCACTGGTTAGACCAGAAAGTGAATAACATAGAGTCACCCCACTGATTAGACCAGAAAGTGAATAACATAAAGTCACCCCACTGATTAGACCAGAAAGTGAATAACATGGAGTCACCCCGCTGGTTAGACCAGAGAGTGAATAACATAGTCACCCCACTGCTTAGACCAGAAAGTGAATAACATAGAGTCACCCCGCTGGTTAGACCAGAAAGTGAATAACATAGAGTCACCCCGCTGGTTAGGCCAGAAAGTGAATAACATAGAGTCACCCCACTGGTTAGACCAGAAAGTGAATAACATAGTCACCCCACTGATTAGACCAGAAAGTGAATAACATAGAGTCACCCCACTGATTAGACCAGAACCTGAATAACATAGTCACCCCACTGATTAGACCAGAACGTGAATAACATAGAGTCACCCCACTGATTAGACCAGAGAGTGAATAACATAGTCACCCCACTGATTAGACCAGAGAGTGAATAACATAGAGTCACCCCACTGATTAGACCAGAAAGTGAATAACATAGTCACCCCACTGCTTAGACCAGAACGTGAATAACATAGAGTCACCCCACTGATTAGATCAGAACGTGAATAACATAGAGTCACCCCACTGATTAGACCAGAAAGTGAATAACATAGAGTCACCCCACTGATTAGACCAGAAAGTGGACAACATAGAGTCACCCCACTGATTAGACCAGAGAGTGAATAACATAGAGTCACCCACTGAGTAGACCAGAAAGTGAATAACATAGAGTCACCCCAGTGAGTAGACCAGAAAGTGAATAACATAGAGTCACCCCACTGATTAGACCAGAAAGTGGTGCGAGTGACGCATGAGTGAGTCTCTTGAAGAAAGCAACAGTTCAACATCATCTTCAACTAAATCACTGTAATCTAGTAGATCCAGAACCAGACGGACGTTATTGTGAATAGGTCTTCCATTGATAAACCCAGACTGTGTTTCACTAATTATTTGTGTTGTAACTTCTTTCAGCCTGGCAGCTAACACTCCTGACAGAATCTTATAGTCTGTATTTAGCAAACTGATAGAACCAGACTGTGTTTCATGTGTATTTGTGTTATACCTTCTTTCAGTTTGGCAGCTAACACTCCTGACAAAATCTTATAATCTGTATTTAGCAAAGTGATAGGCATTAAATTATCTAGAATACTTTTGTCTTTCCCCAGTTTAGGGATCAATATTATTACTCCTTGTTTCATAGTTGGGGTCAGTTCCTGTCTTTCTATACAGTCCTTTATAGCATTTAGTAATAATTCTCTAATATCTGACCAAAAAAATTTGTAGTAAGACAATCGGAGCCAGGAGATTTACCTGTAGCCATTTTTCGGATAACAGAATCCAATTCTTCTATAAGAACGTCTGAATCACACAAATCTTTGAAGGGTTGATCAATGCTAGGCAGCTGACCTTTAACCTTGTCAAAAAAACTGCGTAGAACCAGAGTCAGAAAATGAAGAGGAATATGATGACTTATAGAAATTAAATACCTCATTTGCTATATCCTTTGGCTCTGAGGATTCAGTCCCATTTATAATAAGCTTATTTATTGTGTTTTTTATATGTCTCCTTTTTTCAAGTTGAAAGAAGTAAGTAGAATTTCTTTCCCCTTGTTCCATCCACCTGGACTGAGATCTCACATATGCTCCTTGGGCTTTTTTAATGTATAGCATATCTAACTTAGACTACAATGCAACTAGATTGTCACTTTGCTCATTACGGTTGTTATTGTCCTGATTATTATAAGTGTACATGCAGATGTCATTAAGCAGTTTACATTCATATTCTCTCTTTTGTTTGTACAGATTTTTACTACAGCCGATAGAGTGCTCTCGAATCTTACATTTCAAAAACTCCCATTTGCTGCAGATAGAGGAGGGTTGAACATCATTTTTTAATTTCAGAAATCATTCTTCTAATATTAGCACAGTATTACTCATTTTTCAATAGGTAATCATTAAACTTCCAATAGCCTTTGGAGTTGACAGGCTTCATAACTGAGTTCAAAACTACCGAGACTAAAAAATGGTCAGTTAAGGGGGCCTGACCGATGGAAGAATTAAATTAATGTAGCTCTCATCACTGCCTCTGTACCAAGCCAGAAATCAATTCTCGACCTGCTGCTTGCATCAGGTTTAATCCAAGAGAACTGTTTTACGTTCAGATTTAAATTTCTCCAAATATCAAGCAAATGGTTGTCATGTTAAATTGTAAAATAGCTGGGTTATAGTGAAAAGTAGAATAATTGGATGGCCACTCATCAGGCGTTCAATTAAAGTCGCCTGCTACTAACACATAGTAGGGAAGGACGGTTTCAATTAAGCTATAACCTTTGTGATTTTCAAGAGAAGCTTACTGTTATCTTTATAATTATTGTACCCATATATATTGACTAAAATAAAAAATGAATTGTCTATATCCAACACTACAGCTCACCAGTGTCCATTAGTATAAGCGCTGTGTGACAACTTTACCTGGAAGATTATCCAACAGATTGCAACTCCTCCAGACCAGCTGGAGCCACGGCTGAATAACATAGAGTTACCCCGCTGGTTAGACGAGAAAGTGAATAACATAGTCACCCAACTGGTTAGACCAGAAAGTGGATAACATAGAGTTACCCCGCTGGTTAGACCAGAAAGTGGATAACATAGAGTCACCCCACTGATTACATCAGAGAGTGAATAACATGGTGTCACCCCAGTGATTAGACCAGAAAGTGAATAACATAGAGTCACCCCGCTGGTTAGACCAGAAAGTGAATAACATAGAGTCACCCCACTGATTAGACCAGAAAGTGGATAACATAGAGTTACCCCGCTGGTTAGACCAGAAAGTGGATAACATAGAGTCACCCCACTGATTACATCAGAGAGTGAATAACATGGAGTCACCCCAGTGATTAGACCAGAAAGTGAATAACATAGAGTCACCCCGCTGGTTAGACCAGAAAGTGAATAACATAGAGTCACCCCACTGATTAGGCCAGAACGTGAATAACATAGAGTCAACCCACTGATTAGACCAGAAAGTGAATAACATAGAGTCACCCCGCTGGTTAGACCAGAGAGTGAATAACATAGAGTCACCCCACTGATTAGACCAGAAAGTGAATAACATAGAGTCACCCCACTGATTAGACCAGAAAGTGAATAACATAGAGTCACCCCACTGATTAGACCAGAAAGTGGATAACATAGAGTCACCCCACTGATTAGACCAGAAAGTGAATAACATAGTTACCCCACTGATTAGACCAGAGAGTGAATAACATAGAGTCACCCCACTGGTTAGACCAGAAAGTGAATAACATAGAGTCACCCCAATGATTAGACCAGAAAGTGAATAACATAGAGTCACCCCGCTGGTTAGACCAGAAAGTGAATAACATAGAGTCACCCCGCTGGTTAGACCAGAGAGTGAATAACATAGAGTCACCCCACTGATTAGACCAGAAAGTGAACAACATAGACTCACCCCGCTGGTTAGACCAGAAAGTGAATAACATAGAGTCACCCCGCTGGTTAGACCAGAAAGTGAATAACATAGAGTCACCCTTCTGGTTAGACCAGAAAGTGAATAACATAGAGTCACCATGCTGGTTAGACCAGAAAGTGAATAACATAGCCACCCCACTGATTAGACCAGAAAGTGAATAACATAGTCACCCCACTGATTAGACCAGAGAGTGAATAACATAGAGTCATCCCACTGATTAGACCAGAGAGTGAATAACATAGAGTCACCCCACTGATTAGACCAGAGAGTGAATAACATAGAGTCACCCCACTGAGTTGACCAGAAAGTGAATAACATAGAGTCACCCCACTGATTAGACCAGAAGGTAAATAACATAGTTACCCCACTGATTAGACCAGAGAGTGAATAACATAGAGTCACCCCACTGGTTAGACCAGAAAGTGAATAACATAGAGTCACCCCACTGGTTAGACCAGAAAGTGAATAACATAGCCACCCCACTGATTAGACCAGAAAGTGAATAACATAGTCATCCCACTGATTAGACCAGAGAGTGAATAACATAGAGTCACCCCGCTGGTTAGACCAGAAAGTGAATAACATAGAGTCACCCCACTGGTTAGACCAGAAAGTGAATAACAAAGAGTCACCCCACTGGTTAGACCAGAAAGTGAATAACATAGCCACCCCACTGATTAGACCAGAAAGTGAATAACATAGTCATCCCATTGATTAGACCAGAGAGTGAATAACATAGAGTCACCCCACTGATTAGACCAGAAAGTGAATAACATAGTCACCCCACTGCTTAGACCAGAGAGTGAATAACATAGAGTCACCCCACTGATTAGACCAGAACGTGAATAACATAGAGTCACCCCACTGATTATACCAGAGAGTGAATAACATAGAATCACCCCACTGATTAGACCAGAGAGTGAATAACATAGAGTCACCCCACTGATTAGACCAGAACGTGAATAACATAGTCATCCCACTGATTAGACCAGAGAGTGAATAACATAGAGTCACCCCGCTGGTTAGACCAGAAAGTGAATAACATAGAGTCACCCCACTGATTAGACCAGAAAGTGAATAACATAGAGTCACCCCACTGCTTAGACCAGAGAGTGAATAACATAGAGTCACCCCGCTGGTTAGACCAGAGAGTGAATAACATAGAGTCACCCCACTGATTAGACCAGAAAGTGAATAACATAGTCATCCCATTGATTAGACCAGAGAGTGAATAACATAGAGTCACCCCACTGATTAGACCAGAAAGTGAATAACATAGAATCACCCCACTGCTTAGACCAGAGAGTGAATAACATAGAGTCACCCCACTGATTAGACCAGAACGTGAATAACATAGAGTCACCCCACTGATTAGACCAGAGAGTGAATAACATAGAGTCACCCCACTGATTAGACCAGAAAGTGAATAACATGGAGTCACCCCGCTGGTTAGACCAGAGAGTGAATAACATAGAGTCACCCCACTGATTAGACCAGAAAGTGAATAACATAGAGTCACCCCGCTGGAAGACCAGAAAGTGTATAACATAGAGTCACCCCGCTGGTTAGACCAGAAAGTGAATAACATATAGTCACCCCACTGGTTAGACCAGAAAGTGAATAACATAGAGTCACCCCACTGGTTAGACCAGAAAGTGAATAACATAGTCACCCCACTGATTAGACCAGAAAGTGAATAACATAGTCATCCCACTGATTAGACCAGATGGTGAATAACATAGAGTCACCCCACTGATTAGACCAGAAAGTGTATAACATAGAGTCACCCCGCTGGTTAGACCAGAAAGTGAATAACATAGAGTCACCCCGCTGGTTAGACCAGAAAGTGAATAACATAGAGTCACCCCGCTGGTTAGACCAGAAAGTGAATAACATAGAGTCACCCCACTGGTTAGACCAGAAAGTGAATAACATAGAGTCACCCCACTGGTTAGACCAGAAAGTGAATAACATAGCCACCCCACTGATTAGACCAGAAAGTGAATAACATAGTCACCCCACTGATTAGACCAGAGAGTGAATAACATAGAGTCACCCCACTGATTAGACCAGAAAGTGAATAACATAGTCATCCCACTGATTAGACCAGAGAGTGAATAACATAGAGTCACCCCACTGATTAGACCAGAAAGTGAATAACATAGAGTCACCCCACTGCTTAGACCAGAGAGTGAATAACATAGAGTGACCCCACTGATTAGCCAGAACGTGAATAACATAGAGTCACCCCACTGATTAGACCAGAGAGTGAATAACATAGAGTCATCCCACTGATTAGACCAGAAAGTGAATAACATGGAGTCACCCCGCTGGTTAGACCAGAGAGTGAATAACATAGAGTCACCCCACTGATTAGATCAAAAAGTCAATAACATAGAGTCACCCTTCTGGTTAGACCAGAAAGTGAATAACATAGAGTCACCCTGCTGGTTAGACCAGAAAGTGAATAACATAGAGTCACCCCACTGGTTAGACCAGAAAGGGAATAACATAGCCACCCCACTGATTAGACCAGAAAGTGAATAACATAGTCACCCCACTGATTAGACCACAGACTGAATAACATAGAGTCACCCCACTGATTAGACCAGAAAGTGAATAACATAGAGTCACCCCACTGCTTAGACCAGAACGTGAATAACATAGAGTCACCCCACTGATTAGACCAGAACGTGAATAACATAGTCACCCCACTGATTAGACCAGAGAGTGAATAACATAGAGTCACCCCACTGATTAGACCAGAGAGTGAATAACATAGAGTCACCCCACTGAGTTGACCAGAAAGTGAATAACATAGAGTCACCCCACTGATTAGACCAGAAGGTAAATAACATAGTTACCCCACTGATTAGACCAGAGAGTGAATAACATAGAGTCACCCCACTGGTTAGACCAGAAAGTGAATAACAAAGAGTCACCCCACTGGTTAGACCAGAAAGTGAATAACATAGCCACCCCACTGATTAGACCAGAAAGTGAATAACATAGTCATCCCATTGATTAGACCAGAGAGTGAATAACATAGAGTCACCCCACTGATTAGACCAGAAAGTGAATAACATAGTCACCCCACTGCTTAGACCAGAGAGTGAATAACATAGAGTCACCCCACTGATTAGACCAGAACGTGAATAACATAGAGTCACCCCACTGATTATACCAGAGAGTGAATAACATAGAATCACCCCACTGATTAGACCAGAGAGTGAATAACATAGAGTCACCCCACTGATTAGACCAGAACGTGAATAACATAGAGTCACCCCACTGATTAGACCAGAGAGTGAATAACATATAGTCACCCCACTGATTAGACCAGAAAGTGAATAACATAGAGTCACCCCGCTGGAAGACCAGAAAGTGAATAACATGGAGTCACCCCGCTGGTTAGACCAGAAAGTGAATAACATATAGTCACCCCACTGGTTAGACCAGAAAGTGAATAACATAGAGTCACCCCACTGGTTAGACCAGAAAGTGAATAACATAGTCACCCCACTGATTAGACCAGAGACTGAATAACATAGAGTCACCCCACTGATTAGACCAGAAAGTGAATAACATAGAGTCACCCCACTGCTTAGACCAGAACGTGAATAACATAGAGTCACCCCACTGATTAGACCAGAACGTGAATAACATAGAGTCACCCCACTGATTAGACCAGAGAGTGAATAACATAGAGTCACCCCACTGATTAGACCAGAGAGTGAATAACATAGAGTCACCCCACTGAGTTGACCAGAAAGTGAATAACATAGAGTCACCCCACTGATTAGACCAGAAGGTAAATAACATAGTTACCCCACTGATTAGACCAGAGAGTGAATAACATAGAGTCACCCCACTGGTTAGACCAGAAAGTGAATAACATAGAGTCACCCCACTGGTTAGACCAGAAAGTGAATAACATAGCCACCCCACTGATTAGACCAGAAAGTGAATAACATAGTCATCCCATTGATTAGACCAGAGAGTGAATAACATAGAGTCACCCCACTGATTAGACCAGAAAGTGAATAACATAGAGTCACCCCACTGCTTAGACCAGAGAGTGAATAACATAGAGTCACCCCACTGATTAGACCAGAACGTGAATAACATAGAGTCACCCCACTGATTAGACCAGAGAGTGAATAACATAGAGTCACCCCACTGATTAGACCAGAAAGTGAATAACATGGAGTCATCCCGCTGGTTAGACCAGAGAGTGAATAACATAGAGTCACCCCACTGATTAGACCAGAAAGTGAATAACATAGAGTCACCCCGCTGGTTAGACCAGAAAGTGAATATGATAGAGTCACCCCGCTGGTTAGACCAGAAAGGGAATAACATAGAGTCACCCCACTGGTTAGACCAGAAAGTGAATAACATAGAGTCACCCCACTGGTTAGACCAGAAAGTGAATAACATAGCCACCCCACTGATTAGACCAGAAAGTGAATAACATAGTCACCCCACTGATTAGACCAGAGAGTGAATAACATAGAGTCACCCCACTGATTAGACCAGAAAGTGAATAACATAGAGTCACCCCACTGCTTAGACCAGAACGTGAATAACATAGAGTCACCCCACTGATTAGACCAGAACGTGAATAACATAGAGTCACCCCACTGATTAGACCAGATATTGAATAACATAGAGTCACCCCACTGAGTTGACCAGAAAGTTAATAACATAGAGTCACCCCGCTGGTTAGACCAGAAAGTGAATAACATAGAGTCACCCCACTGGTTAGACCAGAAAGTGAATAACATAGAGTCACCCCACTGGTTAGACCAGAAAGTGAATAACATAGCCACCCCACTGATTAGACCAGAAAGTGAATAACATAGTCACCCCACTGATTAGACCAGAGAGTGAATAACATAGAGTCACCTCACTGATTAGACCAGAAAGTGAATAACATAGAGTCACCCCACTGCTTAGACCAGAACGTGAATAACATAGAGTCACCCCACTGATTAGACCAGAACGTGAATAACATAGAGTCACCCCACTGATTAGATCAGAGATTGAATAACATAGAGTTACCCCACTGAGTTGACCAGAAAGTTAATAACATAGAGTCACCCCGCTGGTTAGACCAGAAAGTGAATAACATAGAGTCACCCCACTGGTTAGACCAGAAAGTGAATAACATAGAGTCACCCCACTGGTTAGACCAGAAAGTGAATAACATAGAGTCACTCCACTGATTAGACCAGAGAGTGAATAACATAGAGTCACCCCACTGATTAGACCAGCGAGTGAATAACATAGAGTCACCCCACTGATTAGACCAGAAAGTGGACAACATAGTCACCCCACTGATTAGACCAGAGAGTGAATAACATAGAGTCACCCCACTGAGTTGACCAGAAAGTGAATAACATAGAGTCACCCCACTGATTAGACCAGAAAGTGAATAACATAGAGTCACCCCGCTGGTTAGACCAGAAAGTGAATAACATAGAGTCACCCCGCTGGTTAGACCAGAAAGTGAATAACATAGAGTCACCCCACTGGTTAGACCAGAAAGTGAATAACATAGAGTCACCCCACTGATTAGACCAGAGAGTGAATAACATAGAGTCACTCCACTGATTAGACCAGAGAGTGAATAACATAGAGTCACCCCACTGATTAGACCAGCGAGTGAATAACATAGAGTCACCCCACTGGTTAGACCAGAAGGTGAATAACATAGTTACCCCACTGATTAGACCAGAGAGTGAATAACATAGAGTCACCCCACTGGTTAGACCAGAAAGTGAATAACATAGAGTCACCCCACTGATTAGACCAGAAAGTGAATAACATGGAGTCACCCCGCTGGTTAGACCAGAAAGTGAATAACATAGAGTCACCCCGCTGGTTAGACCAGAAATTGAATAAAATAGAGTCACCCCACTGGTTAGACCAGAAAGTGAATAACATAGAGTCACCCCACTGGTTAGACCAGAAAGTGAATAACATAGAGTCACCCCACTGATTAGACCAGAAAGTGAATAACATAGAGTCACCCCACTGATTAGACCATAAAGTGAATAACATGGAGTCACCCCGCTGGTTAGACCAGAGAGTGAATAACATAGTCACCCCACTGATTAGACCAGAAAGTGAATAACATAGAGTCACCCCGCTGGTTAGACCAGAAAGTGGTGCGAGTGACGCATGAATGAGTCTCTTGAAGAAAGCAACAGTTCAACATCATCTTCAACTAAATCACTGTAATCTAGTAGATCCAGAACCAGACGGACGTTATTGTGAATAGGTCTTCCATTGATAAACCCAGACTGTGTTTCACTAATTATTTGTGTTGTAACTTCTTTCAGCCTGGCAGCTAACACTCCTGACAGAATCTTATAGTCTGTATTTAGCAAACTGATAGAACCAGACTGTGTTTCATGTGTATTTGTGTTATACCTTCTTTCAGTTTGGCAGCTAACACTCCTGACAAAATCTTATAATCTGTATTTAGCAAAGTGATAGGCATTAAATTATCTAGAATACTTTTGTCTTTCCCCAGTTTAGGGATCAATATTATTACTCCTTGTTTCATAGTTGGGGTCAGTTCCTGTCTTTCTATACAATCCTTTATAGCATTTAGTAATAATTCTCTAATATCTGACCAAAAAAATTTGTAGTAAGACCATGGGAGCCAGGAGATTTACCTGTAGCCATTTTTCGGATAACAGAATCCAATTCTTCTATAAGAACGTCTGAATCACACAAATCTTTGAAGGGTTGATCAATGCTAGGCAGCTGACCTTTAACCTTGTCAAAAAAACTGCGTAGAACCAGAGTCAGAAAATGAAGAGGAATATGATGACTTATAGAAATTAAATACCTCATTTGCTATATCCTTTGGCTCTGAGGATTCAGTCCCATTTATAATAAGCTTATTTATTGTGTTTTTTATATGTCTCCTTTTTTCAAGTTGAAAGAAGTAAGTAGAATTTCTTTCCCCTTGTTCCATCCACCTGGACTGAGATCTCACATATGCTCCTTGGGCTTTTTTAATGTATAGCATATCTAACTTAGACTACAATGCAACTAGATTGTCACTTTGCTCATTACGGTTGTTATTGTCCTGATTATTATAAGTGTACATGCAGATGTCATTAAGCAGTTTACATTCATATTCTCTCTTTTGTTTGTACAGATTTTTACTACAGCCGATAGAGTGCTCTCGAATCTTACATTTCAAAAACTCCCATTTGCTGCAGATAGAGGAGGGTTGAACATCATTTTTTAATTTCAGAAATCATTCTTCTAATATTAGCACAGTATTACTCATTTTTCAATAGGTAATCATTAAACTTCCAATAGCCTTTGGAGTTGACAGGCTTCATAACTGAGTTCAAAACTACCGAGACTAAAAAATGGTCAGTTAAGGGGGCCTGACCGATGGAAGAATTAAATTAATGTAGCTCTCATCACTGCCTCTGTACCAAGCCAGAAATCAATTCTCGACCTGCTGCTTGCATCAGGTTTAATCCAAGAGAACTGTTTTACGTTCAGATTTAAATTTCTCCAAATATCAAGCAAATGGTTGTCATGTTAAATTGTAAAATAGCTGGGTTATAGTGAAAAGTAGAATAATTGGATGGCCACTCATCAGGCGTTCAATTAAAGTCGCCACCTACTAACACATAGTAGGGAAGGACGGTTTCAATTAAGCTATAACCTTTGTGATTTTCAAGAGAAGCTTACTGTTATCTTTATAATTATTGTACCCATATATATTGACTAAAATAAAAAATGAATTGTCTATATCCAACACTACAGCTCACCAGTGTCCATTAGTATAAGCGCTGTGTGACAACTTTACCTGGAAGATTATCCAACAGATTGCAACTCCTCCAGACCAGCTGGAGCCACGGCTGAATAACATAGAGTTACCCCGCTGGTTAGACGAGAAAGTGAATAACATAGTCACCCAACTGGTTAGACCAGAAAGTGGATAACATAGAGTTACCCAACTGGTTAGACCAGAAAGTGGATAACATAGAGTTACCCCGCTGGTTAGACCAGAAAGTGGATAACATAGAGTCACCCCACTGATTACATCAGAGAGTGAATAACATGGAGTCACCCCAGTGATTAGACCAGAAAGTGAATAACATAGAGTCACCCCGCTGGTTAGACCAGAAAGTGAATAACATAGAGTCACCCCACTGATTAGACCAGAACGTGAATAACATAGAGTCAACCCACTGATTAGACCAGAAAGTGAATAACATAGAGTCACCCCGCTGGTTAGACCAGAGAGTGAATAACATAGAGTCACCCCACTGATTAGACCAGAAAGTGAATAACATAGAGTCACCCCACTGATTAGACCAGAAAGTGGACAACATAGAGTCACCCCACTGATTAGACCAGAAAGTGGATAACATAGAGTCACCCCACTGATTAGACCAGAAAGTGAATAACATAGTTACCCCACTGATTAGACCAGAGAGTGAATAACATAGAGTCACCCCGCTGGTTAGACCAGAAAGTGAATAACATAGAGTCACCCCACTGATTAGACCAGAAAGTGGATAACATAGAGTTACCCAACTGGTTAGACCAGAAAGTGGATAACATAGAGTTACCCCGCTGGTTAGACCAGAAAGTGGATAACATAGAGTCACCCCACTGATTACATCAGAGAGTGAATAACATGGAGTCACCCCAGTGATTAGACCAGAAAGTGAATAACATAGAGTCACCCCGCTGGTTAGACCAGAAAGTGAATAACATAGAGTCACCCCACTGATTAGACCAGAACGTGAATAACATAGAGTCACCCCACTGATTAGACCAGAAAGTGAATAACATAGAGTCACCCCGCTGGTTAGACCAGAGAGTGAATAACATAGAGTCACCCCACTGATTAGACCAGAACGTGAATAACATAGAGTCAACCCACTGATTAGACCAGAGAGTGAATAACATAGAGTCACCCCACTGATTAGACCAGAGAGTGAATAACATAGAGTCACCCCGCTGGTTAGACCAGAAAGTGAATAACATAGAGTCACCCCACTGATTAGACCAGAAAGTGGATAACATAGAGTTACCCAACTGGTTAGACCAGAAAGTTGATAACATAGAGTTACCCCGCTGGTTAGACCAGAAAGTGGATAACATAGAGTCACCCCACTGATTAGATCAGAGAGTGAATAACATGGAGTCACCCCAGTGATTAGACCAGAAAGTGAATAACATAGAGTCACCCCGCTGGTTAGACCAGAAAGTGAATAACATAGAGTCACCCCACTGATTAGACCAGAACGTGAATAACATAGAGTCAACCCACTGATTAGACCAGAAAGTGAATAACATAGAGTCACCCCGCTGGTTAGACCAGAGAGTGAATAACATAGAGTCACCCCACTGATTAGACCAGAAAGTGAATAACATAGAGTCACCCCACTGATTAGACCAGAAAGTGGACAACATAGAGTCACCCCACTGATTAGACCAGAAAGTGGATAACATAGAGTCACCCCACTGATTAGACCAGAAAGTGAATAACATAGTTACCCCACTGATTAGACCAGAGAGTGAATAACATAGAGTCACCCCACTGGTTAGACCAGAAAGTGAATAACATAGAGTCACCCCAATGATTAGACCAGAAAGTGAATAACATAGAGTCACCCCGCTGGTTAGACCAGAAAGTGAATAACATAGAGTCACCCCGCTGGTTAGACCAGAGAGTGAATAACATAGAGTCACCCCACTGATTAGACCAGAAAATGAATAACATAGAGTCACCCCACTGGTTAGACCAGAAAGTGAATAACATAGCCACCCCACTGATTAGACCAGAAAGTGAATAACATAGTCATCCCACTGATTAGACCAGAGAGTGAATAACATAGAGTCACCCCACTGATTAGACCAGAACGTGAATAACATAGAGTCACCCCACTGATTAGACCAGAGAGTGAATAACATAGAGTCACCCCACTGATTAGACCAGAAAGTGAATAACATGGAGTCACCCCGCTGGTTAGACCAGAGAGTGAATAACATAGAGTCACCCCACTGATTAGACCAGAAAGTGAATAACATAGAGTCACCCTTCTGGTTAGACCAGAAAGTGAATAACATAGAGTCACCCCACTGGTTAGACCAGAAAGTGAATAACATAGAGTCACCCCACTGGTTAGACCAGAAAGTGAATAACATAGCCACCCCACTGATTAGACCAGAAAGTGAATAACATAGTCATCCCATTGATTAGACCAGAGAGTGAATAACATAGAGTCACCCCACTGATTAGACCAGAAAGTGAATAACATAGAATCACCCCACTGCTTAGACCAGAGAGTGAATAACATAGAGTCACCCCACTGATTAGACCAGAACGTGAATAACATAGAGTCACCCCACTGATTAGACCAGAGAGTGAATAACATAGAGTCACCCCACTGATTAGACCAGAAAGTGAATAACATAGAGTCACCCCACTGATTACATCAGAGAGTGAATAACATGGTGTCACCCCAGTGATTAGACCAGAAAGTGAATAACATAGAGTCACCCCGCTGGTTAGACCAGAAAGTGAATAACATAGAGTCACCCCACTGATTAGACCAGAAAGTGGATAACATAGAGTTACCCAACTGGTTAGACCAGAAAGTGGATAACATAGAGTTACCCCGCTGGTTAGACCAGAAAGTGGATAACATAGAGTCACCCCACTGATTACATCAGAGAGTGAATAACATGGAGTCACCCCAGTGATTAGACCAGAAAGTGAATAACATAGAGTCACCCCGCTGGTTAGACCAGAAAGTGAATAACATAGAGTCACCCCACTGATTAGACCAGAACGTGAATAACATAGAGTCAACCCACTGATTAGACCAGAAAGTGAATAACATAGAGTCACCCCGCTGGTTACACCAGAGAGTGAATAACATAGAGTCACCCCACTGATTAGACCAGAAAGTGAATAACATAGAGTCACCCCACTGATTAGACCAGAAAGTGGACAACATAGAGTCACCCCACTGATTAGACCAGAAAGTGGATAACATAGAGTCACCCCACTGATTAGACCAGAAAGTGAATAACATAGTTACCCCACTGATTAGACCAGAGAGTGAATAACATAGAGTCACCCCGCTGGTTAGACCAGAAAGTGAATAACATAGAGTCACCCCACTGATTAGACCAGAAAGTGGATAACATAGAGTTACCCAACTGGTTAGACCAGAAAGTTGATAACATAGAGTTACCCCGCTGGTTAGACCAGAAAGTGGATAACATAGAGTCACCCCACTGATTACATCAGAGAGTGAATAACATGGAGTCACCCCAGTGATTAGACCAGAAAGTGAATAACATAGAGTCACCCCGCTGGTTAGACCAGAAAGTGAATAACATAGAGTCACCCCACTGATTAGACCAGAACGTGAATAACATAGAGTCAACCCACTGATTAGACCAGAAAGTGAATAACATAGAGTCACCCCGCTGGTTAGACCAGAGAGTGAATAACATAGAGTCACCCCACTGATTAGACCAGAAAGTGAATAACATAGAGTCACCCCACTGATTAGACCAGAAAGTGGACAACATAGAGTCACCCCACTGATTAGACCAGAAAGTGGATAACATAGAGTCACCCCACTGATTAGACCAGAAAGTGAATAACATAGTTACCCCACTGATTAGACCAGAGAGTGAATAACATAGAGTCACCCCACTGGTTAGACCAGAAAGTGAATAACATAGAGTCACCCCACTGGTTAGACCAGAAAGTGAATAACATAGAGTCACCCCACTGGTTAGACCAGAAAGTGAATAACATAGCCACCCCACTGATTAGACCAGAAAGTGAATAACATAGTCATCCCATTGATTAGACCAGAGAGTGAATAACATATAGTCACCCCACTGATTAGACCAGAAAGTGAATAACATAGAATCACCCCACTGCTTAGACCAGAGAGTGAATAACATAGAGTCACCCCACTGATTAGACCAGAACGTGAATAACATAGAGTCACCCCACTGATTAGACCAGAGAGTGAATAACATAGAGTCACCCCACTGATTAGACCAGAAAGTGAATAACATGGAGTCACCCCGCTGGTTAGACCAGAGAGTGAATAACATAGAGTCACCCCACTGATTAGACCAGAAAGTGAATAACATAGAGTCACCCCGCTGGAAGACCAGAAAGTGAATAACATAGAGTCACCCCGCTGGTTAGACCAGAAAGTGAATAACATATAGTCACCCCACTGGTTAGACCAGAAAGTGAATAACATAGAGTCACCCCACTGGTTAGACCAGAAAGTGAATAACATAGTCACCCCACTGATTAGACCAGAGACTGAATAACATAGAGTCACCCCACTGATTAGACCAGAAAGTGAATAACATAGAGTCACCCCACTGATTAGACCAGAACGTGAATAACATAGAGTCACCCCACTGATTAGACCAGAGAGTGAATAACATAGAGTCACCCCACTGATTAGACCAGAGAGTGAATAACATAGAGTCACCCCACTGCTTAGACCAGAACGTGAATAACATAGAGTCACCCCACTGATTAGACCAGAACGTGAATAACATAGAGTCACCCCACTGATTAGACCAGAGAGTGAATAACATAGAGTCACCCCACTGATTAGACCAGAGAGTGAATAACATAGAGTCACCCCACTGAGTTGACCAGAAATTGAATAACATAGAGTCACCCCACTGATTAGACCAGAAGGTAAATAACATAGTTACCCCACTGATTAGACCAGAGAGTGAATAACATAGAGTCACCCCACTGGTTAGACCAGAAAGTGAATAACATAGAGTCACCCCACTGGTTAGACCAGAAAGTGAATAACATAGCCACCCCACTGATTAGACCAGAAAGTGAATAACATAGTCATCCCATTGATTAGACCAGAAAGTGAATAACATAGAGTCACCCCACTGATTAGACCAGAAAGTGAATAACATAGAGTCACCCCACTGCTTAGACCAGAGAGTGAATAACATAGAGTCACCCCACTGATTAGACCAGAACGTGAATAACATAGAGTCACCCCACTGATTAGACCAGAGAGTGAATAACATAGAGTCACCCCACTGATTAGACCAGAAAGTGAATAACATGGAGTCACCCCGCTGGTTAGACCAGAGAGTGAATAACATAGAGTCACCCCACTGATTAGACCATAAAGTGAATAACATAGAGTCACCCCGCTGGTTAGACCAGAAAGTGAATAACATAGAGTCACCCCGCTGGTTAGACCAGAAAGTGAATAACATAGAGTCACCCCACTGGTTAGACCAGAAAGTGAATTACATAGAGTCACCCCACTGGTTAGACCAGAAAGTGAATAACATAGCCACCGCACTGATTAGACCAGAAAGTGAATAACATAGTCACCCCACTGATTAGACCAGAGAGTGAATAACATAGAGTCACCCCACTGATTAGACCAGAAAGTGAATAACATAGTCATCCCACTGATTAGACCAGAGAGTGAATAACATAGAGTCACCCCACTGATTAGACCAGAAAGTGAATAACATAGAGTCACCCCACTGCTTAGACCAGAGAGTGAATAACATAGAGTCACCCCACTGATTAGACCAGAACGTGAATAACATAGAGTCACCCCACTGATTAGACCAAAAAGTGAATAACATGGAGTCACCCCGCTGGTTAGACCAGAGAGTGAATAACATAGAGTCACCCCACTGATTAGACCAGAAAGTCAATAACATAGAGTCACCCTTCTGGTTAGACCAGAAAGTGAATAACATAGAGTCAACCTGCTGGTTAGACCAGAAAGTGAATAACATAGAGTCACCCCACTGGTTAGACCAGAAAGGGAATAACATAGCCACCCCACTGATTAGACCAGAAAGTGAATAACATAGTCACCCCACTGATTAGACCACAGACTGAATAACATAGAGTCACCCCACTGATTAGACCAGAAAGTGAATAACATAGAGTCACCCCGCTGGTTAGACCAGAAAGTGAATAACATAGAGTCACCCCACTGATTAGACCAGAACGTGAATAACATAGAGTCAACCCACTGATTAGACCAGAAAGTGAATAACATAGAGTCACCCCGCTGGTTAGACCAGAGAGTGAATAACATAGAGTCACCCCACTGATTAGACCAGAAAGTGAATAACATAGAGTCACCCCACTGATTAGACCAGAAAGTGGACAACATAGAGTCACCCCACTGATTAGACCAGAAAGTGGATAACATAGAGTCACCCCACTGATTAGACCAGAAAGTGAATAACATAGTTACCCCACTGATTAGACCAGAGAGTGAATAACATAGAGTCACCCCACTGGTTAGACCAGAAAGTGAATAACATAGAGTCACCCCACTGGTTAGACCAGAAAGTGAATAACATAGAGTCACCCCACTGGTTAGACCAGAAAGTGAATAACATAGCCACCCCACTGATTAGACCAGAAAGTGAATAACATAGTCATCCCATTGATTAGACCAGAGAGTGAATAACATAGAGTCACCCCACTGATTAGACCAGAAAGTGAATAACATAGAATCACCCCACTGCTTAGACCAGAGAGTGAATAACATAGAGTCACCCCACTGATTAGACCAGAACGTGAATAACATAGAGTCACCCCACTGATTAGACCAGAGAGTGAATAACATAGAGTCACCCCACTGATTAGACCAGAAAGTGAATAACATGGAGTCACCCCGCTGGTTAGACCAGAGAGTGAATAACATAGAGTCACCCCACTGATTAGACCAGAAAGTGAATAACATAGAGTCACCCCGCTGGAAGACCAGAAAGTGAATAACATAGAGTCACCCCGCTGGTTAGACCAGAAAGTGAATAACATATAGTCACCCCACTGGTTAGACCAGAAAGTGAATAACATAGAGTCACCCCACTGGTTAGACCAGAAAGTGAATAACATAGTCACCCCACTGATTAGACCAGAGACTGAATAACATAGAGTCACCCCACTGATTAGACCAGAAAGTGAATAACATAGAGTCACCCCACTGCTTAGACCAGAACGTGAATAACATAGAGTCACCCCACTGATTAGACCAGAACGTGAATAACATAGAGTCACCCCACTGATTAGACCAGAGAGTGAATAACATAGAGTCACCCCACTGATTAGACCAGAGAGTGAATAACATAGAGTCACCCCACTGAGTTGACCAGAAATTGAATAACATAGAGTCACCCCACTGATTAGACCAGAAGGTAAATAACATAGTTACCCCACTGATTAGACCAGAGAGTGAATAACATAGAGTCACCCCACTGGTTAGACCAGAAAGTGAATAACATAGAGTCACCCCACTGGTTAGACCAGAAAGTGAATAACATAGCCACCCCACTGATTAGACCAGAAAGTGAATAACATAGTCATCCCATTGATTAGACCAGAAAGTGAATAACATAGAGTCACCCCACTGATTAGACCAGAAAGTGAATAACATAGAGTCACCCCACTGCTTAGACCAGAGAGTGAATAACATAGAGTCACCCCACTGATTAGACCAGAACGTGAATAACATAGAGTCACCCCACTGATTAGACCAGAGAGTGAATAACATAGAGTCACCCCACTGATTAGACCAGAAAGTGAATAACATGGAGTCACCCCGCTGGTTAGACCAGAGAGTGAATAACATAGAGTCACCCCACTGATTAGACCATAAAGTGAATAACATAGAGTCACCCCGCTGGTTAGACCAGAAAGTGAATAACATAGAGTCACCCCGCTGGTTAGACCAGAAAGTGAATAACATAGAGTCACCCCACTGGTTAGACCAGAAAGTGAATTACATAGAGTCACCCCACTGGTTAGACCAGAAAGTGAATAACATAGCCACCGCACTGATTAGACCAGAAAGTGAATAACATAGTCACCCCACTGATTAGACCAGAGAGTGAATAACATAGAGTCACCCCACTGATTAGACCAGAAAGTGAATAACATAGTCATCCCACTGATTAGACCAGAGAGTGAATAACATAGAGTCACCCCACTGATTAGACCAGAAAGTGAATAACATAGAGTCACCCCACTGCTTAGACCAGAGAGTGAATAACATAGAGTCACCCCACTGATTAGACCAGAACGTGAATAACATAGAGTCACCCCACTGATTAGACCAGAGAGTGAATAACATAGAGTCATCCCACTGATTAGACCAGAAAGTGAATAACATGGAGTCACCCCGCTGGTTAGACCAGAGAGTGAATAACATAGAGTCACCCCACTGATTAGACCAGAAAGTCAATAACATAGAGTCACCCTTCTGGTTAGACCAGAAAGTGAATAACATAGAGTCAACCTGCTGGTTAGACCAGAAAGTGAATAACATAGAGTCACCCCACTGGTTAGACCAGAAAGGGAATAACATAGCCACCCCACTGATTAGACCAGAAAGTGAATAACATAGTCACCCCACTGATTAGACCACAGACTGAATAACATAGAGTCACCCCACTGATTAGACCAGAAAGTGAATAACATAGAGTCACCCCACTGCTTAGACCAGAACGTGAATAACATAGAGTCACCCCACTGATTAGACCAGAACGTGAATAACATAGTCACCCCACTGATTAGACCAGAGAGTGAATAACATAGAGTCACCCCACTGATTAGACCAGAGAGTGAATAACATAGAGTCACCCCACTGAGTTGACCAGAAAGTGAATAACATAGAGTCACCCCACTGATTAGACCAGAAGGTAAATAACATAGTTACCCCACTGATTAGACCAGAGAGTGAATAACATAGAGTCACCCCACTGGTTAGACCAGAAAGTGAATAACATAGAGTCACTCCACTGGTTAGACCAGAAAGTGAATAACATAGCCACCCCACTGATTAGACCAGAAAGTGAATAACATAGTCATCCCATTGATTAGACCAGAGAGTGAATAACATAGAGTCACCCCACTGATTAGACCAGAAAGTGAATAACATAGAGTCAACCCACTGCTTAGACCAGAGAGTGAATAACATAGAGTCACCCCACTGATTAGACCAGAACGTGAATAACATAGAGTCACCCCACTGATTAGACCAGAGAGTGAATAACATAGAGTCACCCCACTGATTAGACCAGAGAGTGAATAACATAGAGTCACCCCACTGATTAGACCAGAACGTGAATAACATAGAGTCACCCCACTGATTAGACCAGAGAGTGAATAACATAGAGTCACCCCACTGATTAGACCAGAAAGTGAATAACATAGAGTCACCCCGCTGGAAGACCAGAAAGTGAATAACATGGAGTCACCCCGCTGGTTAGACCAGAAAGTGAATAACATATAGTCACCCCATTGGTTAGACCAGAAAGTGAATAACATAGAGTCACCCCACTGATTAGACCAGAAAGTGAATAACATAGTCACCCCACTGATTAGACCAGAGACTGAATAACATAGAGTCACCCCACTGATTAGACCAGAAAGTGAATAACATAGAGTCACCCCACTGCTTAGACCAGAACGTGAATAACATAGAGTCACCCCACTGATTAGACCAGAACGTGAATAACATAGAGTCACCCCACTGATTAGACCAGAGAGTGAATAACATAGAGTCACCCCACTGAGTTGACCAGAAAGTGAATAACATAGAGTCACCCCACTGATTAGACCAGAAGGTAAATAACATAGTTACCCCACTGATTAGACCAGAGAGTGAATAACATAGAGTCACCCCACTGGTTAGACCAGAAAGTGAATAACATAGAGTCACCCCACTGGTTAGACCAGAAAGTGAATAACATAGCCACCCCACTGATTAGACCAGAAAGTGAATAACATAGTCATCCCATTGATTAGACCAGAGAGTGAATAACATAGAGTCACCCCACTGATTAGACCAGAAAGTGAATAACATAGAGTCACCCCACTGCTTAGACCAGAGAGTGAATAACATAGAGTCACCCCACTGATTAGACCAGAACGTGAATAACATAGAGTCACCCCACTGATTAGACCAGAGAGTGAATAACATAGAGTCACCCCACTGATTAGACCAGAAAGTGAATAACATGGAGTCATCCCGCTGGTTAGACCAGAGAGTGAATAACATAGAGTCACCCCACTGATTAGACCAGAAAGTGAATAACATAGAGTCACCCCGCTGGTTAGACCAGAAAGTGAATAACATAGAGTCACCCCGCTGGTTAGACCAGAAAGGGAATAACATAGAGTCACCCCACTGGTTAGACCAGAAAGTGAATAACATAGAGTCACCCCACTGGTTAGACCAGAAAGTGAATAACATAGCCACCCCACTGATTAGACCAGAAAGTGAATAACATAGTCACCCCACTGATTAGACCAGAGAGTGAATAACATAGAGTCACCCCACTGATTAGACCAGAAAGTGAATAACATAGAGTCACCCCACTGCTTAGACCAGAAAGTGAATAACATAGAGTCACCCCACTGCTTAGACCAGAGAGTGAATAACATAGAGTCACCCCACTGATTAGACCAGAACGTGAATAACATAGAGTCACCCCACTGATTAGACCAGAGAGTGAATAACATAGAGTCACCCCACTGATTAGACCAGAAAGTGAATAACATGGAGTCACCCCGCTGGTTAGACCAGAGAGTGAATAACATAGAGTCACCCCACTGATTAGACCATAAAGTGAATAACATAGAGTCACCCCGCTGGTTAGACCAGAAAGTGAATAACATAGAGTCACCCCGCTGGTTAGACCAGAAAGTGAATAACATAGAGTCACCCCACTGGTTAGACCAGAAAGTGAATTACATAGAGTCACCCCACTGGTTAGACCAGAAAGTGAATAACATAGCCACCGCACTGATTAGACCAGAAAGTGAATAACATAGTCACCCCACTGATTAGACCAGAGAGTGAATAACATAGAGTCACCCCACTGATTAGACCAGAAAGTGAATAACATAGTCATCCCACTGATTAGACCAGAGAGTGAATAACATAGAGTCACCCCACTGATTAGACCAGAAAGTGAATAACATAGAGTCACCCCACTGCTTAGACCAGAGAGTGAATAACATAGAGTCACCCCACTGATTAGACCAGAACGTGAATAACATAGAGTCACCCCACTGATTAGACCAGAGAGTGAATAACATAGAGTCATCCCACTGATTAGACCAGAAAGTGAATAACATGGAGTCACCCCGCTGGTTAGACCAGAGAGTGAATAACATAGAGTCACCCCACTGATTAGACCAGAAAGTCAATAACATAGAGTCACCCTTCTGGTTAGACCAGAAAGTGAATAACATAGAGTCAACCTGCTGGTTAGACCAGAAAGTGAATAACATAGAGTCACCCCACTGGTTAGACCAGAAAGGGAATAACATAGCCACCCCACTGATTAGACCAGAAAGTGAATAACATAGTCACCCCACTGATTAGACCACAGACTGAATAACATAGAGTCACCCCACTGATTAGACCAGAAAGTGAATAACATAGAGTCACCCCACTGCTTAGACCAGAACGTGAATAACATAGAGTCACCCCACTGATTAGACCAGAACGTGAATAACATAGTCACCCCACTGATTAGACCAGAGAGTGAATAACATAGAGTCACCCCACTGATTAGACCAGAGAGTGAATAACATAGAGTCACCCCACTGAGTTGACCAGAAAGTGAATAACATAGAGTCACCCCACTGATTAGACCAGAAGGTAAATAACATAGTTACCCCACTGATTAGACCAGAGAGTGAATAACATAGAGTCACCCCACTGGTTAGACCAGAAAGTGAATAACATAGAGTCACTCCACTGGTTAGACCAGAAAGTGAATAACATAGCCACCCCACTGATTAGACCAGAAAGTGAATAACATAGTCATCCCATTGATTAGACCAGAGAGTGAATAACATAGAGTCACCCCACTGATTAGACCAGAAAGTGAATAACATAGAGTCAACCCACTGCTTAGACCAGAGAGTGAATAACATAGAGTCACCCCACTGATTAGACCAGAACGTGAATAACATAGAGTCACCCCACTGATTAGACCAGAGAGTGAATAACATAGAGTCACCCCACTGATTAGACCAGAGAGTGAATAACATAGAGTCACCCCACTGATTAGACCAGAACGTGAATAACATAGAGTCACCCCACTGATTAGACCAGAGAGTGAATAACATAGAGTCACCCCACTGATTAGACCAGAAAGTGAATAACATAGAGTCACCCCGCTGGAAGACCAGAAAGTGAATAACATGGAGTCACCCCGCTGGTTAGACCAGAAAGTGAATAACATATAGTCACCCCATTGGTTAGACCAGAAAGTGAATAACATAGAGTCACCCCACTGATTAGACCAGAAAGTGAATAACATAGTCACCCCACTGATTAGACCAGAGACTGAATAACATAGAGTCACCCCACTGATTAGACCAGAAAGTGAATAACATAGAGTCACCCCACTGCTTAGACCAGAACGTGAATAACATAGAGTCACCCCACTGATTAGACCAGAACGTGAATAACATAGAGTCACCCCACTGATTAGACCAGAGAGTGAATAACATAGAGTCACCCCACTGAGTTGACCAGAAAGTGAATAACATAGAGTCACCCCACTGATTAGACCAGAAGGTAAATAACATAGTTACCCCACTGATTAGACCAGAGAGTGAATAACATAGAGTCACCCCACTGGTTAGACCAGAAAGTGAATAACATAGAGTCACCCCACTGGTTAGACCAGAAAGTGAATAACATAGCCACCCCACTGATTAGACCAGAAAGTGAATAACATAGTCATCCCATTGATTAGACCAGAGAGTGAATAACATAGAGTCACCCCACTGATTAGACCAGAAAGTGAATAACATAGAGTCACCCCACTGCTTAGACCAGAGAGTGAATAACATAGAGTCACCCCACTGATTAGACCAGAACGTGAATAACATAGAGTCACCCCACTGATTAGACCAGAGAGTGAATAACATAGAGTCACCCCACTGATTAGACCAGAAAGTGAATAACATGGAGTCATCCCGCTGGTTAGACCAGAGAGTGAATAACATAGAGTCACCCCACTGATTAGACCAGAAAGTGAATAACATAGAGTCACCCCGCTGGTTAGACCAGAAAGTGAATAACATAGAGTCACCCCGCTGGTTAGACCAGAAAGTGAATAACATAGAGTCACCCCACTGGTTAGACCAGAAAGTGAATAACATAGAGTCACCCCACTGGTTAGACCAGAAAGTGAATAACATAGCCACCCCACTGATTAGACCAGAAAGTGAATAACATAGTCACCCCACTGATTAGACCAGAGAGTGAATAACATAGAGTCACCCCACTGATTAGACCAGAAAGTGAATAACATAGTCATCCCACTGATTAGACCAGAGAGTGAATAACATAGAGTCACCCCACTGATTAGACCAGAAAGTGAATAACATAGAGTCACCCCACTGCTTAGACCAGAGAGTGAATAACATAGAGTCACCCCACTGATTAGACGAGAACGTGAATAACATAGAGTCACCCCACTGATTAGACCAGAGAGTGAATAACATAGAGTCACCCCACTGATTAGACCAGAAAGTGAATAACATGGAGTCACCCCGCTGGTTAGACCAGAGAGTGAATAACATAGAGTCACCCCACTGATTAGACCAGAAAGTCAATAACATAGAGTCACCCTTCTGGTTAGACCAGAAAGTGAATAACATGGAGTCACCCCGCTGGTTAGACCAGAGAGTGAATAACATAGAGTCACCCCACTGATTAGACCATAAAGTGAATAACATAGAGTCACCCCGCTGGTTAGACCAGAAAGTGAATAACATAGAGTCACCCCGCTGGTTAGACCAGAAAGTGAATAACATAGAGTCACCCCACTGGTTAGACCAGAAAGTGAATAACATAGAGTCACCCCACTGGTTAGACCAGAAAGTGAATAACATAGCCACCCCACTGATTAGACCAGAAAGTGAATAACATAGTCACCCCACTGATTAGACCAGAGAGTGAATAACATAGAGTCACCCCACTGATTAGACCAGAAAGTGAATAACATAGTCATCCCACTGATTAGACCAGAAAGTGAATAACATAGAGTCACCCCACTGATTAGACCAGAAAGTGAATAACATAGAGTCACACCGCTGGTTAGACCAGAAAGTGAATAACATAGAGTCACCCCGCTGGTTAGACCAGAAAGTGAATAACATGGAGTCACCCCGCTGGTTAGACCAGAGAGTGAATAACATAGAGTCACCCCACTGATTAGACCAGAAAGTCAATAACATAGAGTCACCCTTCTGGTTAGACCAGAAAGTGAATAACATAGAGTCACCCTGCTGGTTAGACCAGAAAGTGAATAACATAGAGTCACCCCACTGGTTAGACCAGAAAGGGATTAACATAGCCACCCCACTGATTAGACCAGAAAGTGAATAACATAGTCACCCCACTGATTAGACCACAGACTGAATAACATAGAGTCACCCCACTGATTAGACCAGAAAGTGAATAACATAGAGTCACCCCACTGCTTAGACCAGAACGTGAATAACATAGAGTCACCCCACTGATTAGACCAGAACGTGAATAACATAGTCACCCCACTGATTAGACCAGAGAGTGAATAACATAGAGTCACCCCACTGATTAGACCAGAGAGTGAATAACATAGAGTCACCCCACTGAGTTGACCAGAAAGTGAATAACATAGAGTCACCCCACTGATTAGACCAGAAGGTAAATAACATAGTTACCCCACTGATTAGACCAGAGAGTGAATAACATAGAGTCACCCCACTGGTTAGACCAGAAAGTGAATAACATAGAGTCACCCCACTGGTTAGACCAGAAAGTGAATAACATAGCCACCCCACTGATTAGACCAGAAAGTGAATAACATAGTCATCCCATTGATTAGACCAGAGAGTGAATAACATAGAGTCACCCCACTGATTAGACCAGAAAGTGAATAACATAGAGTCATCCCACTGCTTAGACCAGAGAGTGAATAACATAGAGTCACCCCGCTGGTTAGACCAGAAAGTGAATAACATAGAGTCACCCCGCTGGTTAGACCAGAAAGTGAATAACATAGAGTCACCCCACTGGTTAGACCAGAAAGTGAATAACATAGTCACCCCACTGGTTAGACCAGAAAGTGAATAACATAGCCACCCCACTGATTAGACCAGAAAGTGAATAACATAGTCACCCCACTGATTAGACCAGAGAGTGAATAACATAGAGTCACCCCACTGATTAGACCAGAAAGTGAATAACATAGTCATCCCACTGATTAGACCAGAGAGTGAATAACATAGAGTCAAACCCACTGATTAGACCAGAAAGTGAATAACATAGAGTCACCCCACTGCTTAGACCAGAGAGTGAATAACATAGAGTCACCCCACTGATTAGACCAGAACGTGAATAACATAGAGTCACCCCACTGATTAGACCAGAGAGTGAATAACATAGAGTCATCCCACTGATTAGACCAGAAAGTGAATAACATGGAGTCACCCCGCTGGTTAGACCAGAGAGTGAATAACATAGTCACCCCACTGATTAGACCAGAAAGTCAATAACATAGAGTCACCCTTCTGGTTAGACCAGAAAGTGAATAACATAGAGTCACCCTGCTGGTTAGACCAGAAAGTGAATAACATAGAGTCACCCCACTGGTTAGACCAGAAAGGGAATAACATAGCCACCCCACTGATTAGACCAGAAAGTGAATAACATAGTCACCCCACTGATTAGACCACAGACTGAATAACATAGAGTCACCCCACTGATTAGACCAGAAAGTGAATAACATAGAGTCACCCCACTGCTTAGACCAGAACGTGAATAACATAGAGTCACCCCACTGATTAGACCAGAACGTGAATAACATAGTCACCCCACTGATTAGACCAGAGAGTGAATAACATAGAGTCACCCCACTGATTAGACCAGAGAGTGAATAACATAGAGTCACCCCACTGAGTTGACCAGAAAGTGAATAACATAGAGTCACCCCACTGATTAGACCAGAAGGTAAATAACATAGTTACCCCACTGATTAGACCAGAGAGTGAATAACATAGAGTCACCCCACTGGTTAGACCAGAAAGTGAATAACATAGAGTCACCCCACTGGTTAGACCAGAAAGTGAATAACATAGCCACCCCACTGATTAGACCAGAAAGTGAATAACATAGTCATCCCATTGATTAGACCAGAGAGTGAATAACATAGAGTCACCCCACTGATTAGACCAGAAAGTGAATAACATAGAGTCACCCCACTGCTTAGACCAGAGAGTGAATAACATAGAGTCACCCCACTGATTAGACCAGAACGTGAATAACATAGAGTCACCCCACTGGTTTGACCAGAAAGTGAATAACATAGAGTCACCCCACTGGTTAGACCAGAAAGTGAATAACATAGCCACCCCACTGATTAGACCAGAAAGTGAATAACATAGTCACCCCACTGATTAGACCAGAGAGTGAATGACATGGAGTCACCCCGCTGGTTAGACCAGAGAGTGAATAACATAGAGTCACCCCACTGATTAGACCAGAAAGTGAATAACATAGAGTCACCCCGCTGGTTAGACCAGAAAGTGAATAACATAGAGTCACCCCGCTGGTTAGACCAGAAAGTGAATAACATAGAGTCACCCCGCTGGTTAGACCAGAAAGTGAATAACATAGAGTCACCCCACTGGTTAGACCAGAAAGTGAATAACATAGAGTCACCCCACTGGTTAGACCAGAAAGTGAATAACATAGCCACCCCACTGATTAGACCAGAAAGTGAATAACATAGTCACCCCACTGATTAGACCAGAGAGTGAATGACATGGAGTCACCCCGCTGGTTAGACCAGAGAGTGAATAACATAGAGTCACCCCACTGATTAGACCAGAAAGTGAATAACATAGAGTCACCCCACTGCTTAGACCAGAACGTGAATAACATAGAGTCACCCCACTGATTAGACCAGAACGTGAATAACATAGAGTCACCCCACTGATTAGACCAGAGAGTGAATAACATAGAGTCACCCCACTGAGTTGACCAGAAAGTGAATAACATAGAGTCACCCCGCTGGTTAGACCAAAAAGTGAATAACATAGAGTCACCCCACTGGTTAGACCAGAAAGTGAATAACATAGAGTCACCCCACTGGTTAGACCAGAAAGTGAATAACATAGAGTCACCCCACTGATTAGACCAGAAAGTGAATAACATAGAGTCACCCCACTGATTAGACCAGAAAGTGAATAACATGGAGTCACCCCGCTGGTTAGACCAGAGAGTGAATAACATAGTCACCCCACTGATTAGACCAGAAAGTGAATAACATAGAGTCACCCCGCTGGTTAGACCAGAAAGTGAATAACATAGAGTCACCCCGCTGGTTAGACCAGAAAGTGAATAACATAGAGTCACCCCACTGGTTAGACCAGAAAGTGAATAACATAGAGTCACCCCACTGATTAGACCAGAGAGTGAATAACATAGAGTCACCCCACTGATTAGACCAGAAAGTGAATGACATGGAGTCACCCCGCTGGTTAGACCAGAGAGTGAATAACATAGAGTCACCCCACTGATTAGACCAGAAAGTGAATAACATAGAGTCACCCCGCTGGTTAGACCAGAAAGTGAATAACATAGAGTCACCCCGCTGGTTAGACCAGAAAGTGAATAACATAGAGTCACCCCACTGGTTAGACCAGAAAGTGAATAACATAGAGTCACCCCACTGGTTAGACCAGAAAGTGAATAACATAGCCACCCCACTGATTAGACCAGAAAGTGAATAACATAGTCACCCCACTGATTAGACCAGAGAGTGAATGACATGGAGTCACCCCGCTGGTTAGACCAGAGAGTGAATAACATAGAGTCACCCCACTGATTAGACCAGAAAGTGAATAACATAGAGTCACCCCACTGCTTAGACCAGAACGTGAATAACATAGAGTCACCCCACTGATTAGACCAGAACGTGAATAACATAGAGTCACCCCACTGATTAGACCAGAGAGTGAATAACATAGAGTCACCCCACTGAGTTGACCAGAAAGTGAATAACATAGAGTCACCCCGCTGGTTAGACCAAAAAGTGAATAACATAGAGTCACCCCACTGGTTAGACCAGAAAGTGAATAACATAGAGTCACCCCACTGATTAGACCAGAGAGTGAATAACATAGAGTCACCCCACTGATTAGACCAGAAAGTGAATAACATAGAGTCACCCCGCTGGTTAGACCAGAATGTGAATAACATAGAGTCACCCCACTGGTTAGACCAGAAAGTGAATAACATAGAGTCACCCCACTGGTTAGACCAGAAAGTGAATAACATAGCCACCCCACTGATTAGACCAGAAAGTGAATAACATAGTCACCCCACTGATTAGACCAGAGAGTGAATGACATGGAGTCACCCCGCTGGTTAGACCAGAGAGTGAATAACATAGAGTCACCCCACTGATTAGACCAGAAAGTGAATAACATAGAGTCACCCCACTGCTTAGACCAGAACGTGAATAACATAGAGTCACCCCACTGATTAGACCAGAACGTGAATAACATAGAGTCAACCCACTGATTAGACCAGAGAGTGAATAACATAGAGTCACCCCACTGAGTTGACCAGAAAGTGAATAACATAGAGTCACCCCGCTGGTTAGACCAAAAAGTGAATAACATAGAGTCACCCCACTGGTTAGACCAGAAAGTGAATAACATAGAGTCACCCCACTGGTTAGACCAGAAAGTGAATAACATAGAGTCACCCCACTGATTAGACCAGAAAGTGAATAACATAGAGTCACCCCACTGATTAGACCAGAAAGTGAATAACATGGAGTCACCCCGCTGGTTAGACCAGAAAGTGAATAACATAGTCACCCCACTGATTAGACCAGAGAGTGAATGACATGGAGTCACCCCGCTGGTTAGACCAGAGAGTGAATAACATAGAGTCACCCCACTGATTAGACCAGAAAGTGAATAACATAGAGTCACCCCACTGCTTAGACCAGAACGTGAATAACATAGAGTCACCCCACTGATTAGACCAGAACGTGAATAACATAGAGTCACCCCACTGATTAGACCAGAGAGTGAATAACATAGAGTCACCCCACTGAGTTGACCAGAAAGTGAATAACATAGAGTCACCCCGCTGGTTAGACCAAAAAGTGAATAACATAGAGTCACCCCACTGGTTAGACCAGAAAGTGAATAACATAGAGTCACCCCACTGGTTAGACCAGAAAGTGAATAACATAGAGTCACCCCACTGATTAGACCAGAAAGTGAATAACATAGAGTCACCCCACTGATTAGACCAGAAAGTGAATAACATGGAGTCACCCCGCTGGTTAGACCAGAGAGTGAATAACATAGTCACCCCACTGATTAGACCAGAAAGTGAATAACATAGAGTCACCCCGCTGGTTAGACCAGAAAGTGAATAACATAGAGTCACCCCGCTGGTTAGACCAGAAAGTGAATAACATAGAGTCACCCCACTGGTTAGACCAGAAAGTGAATAACATAGAGTCACCCCACTGATTAGACCAGAGAGTGAATAACATAGAGTCACCCCACTGATTAGACCAGAAAGTGAATGACATGGAGTCACCCCGCTGGTTAGACCAGAGAGTGAATAATATAGAGTCACCCCACTGATTAGACCAGAAAGTGAATAACATAGAGTCACCCCGCTGGTTAGACCAGAAAGTGAATAACATAGAGTCACCCCGCTGGTTAGACCAGAAAGTGAATAACATAGAGTCACCCCACTGGTTAGACCAGAAAGTGAATAACATAGAGTCACCCCACTGGTTAGACCAGAAAGTGAATAACATAGCCACCCTACTGATTAGACCAGAAAGTGAATAACATAGTCACCCCACTGATTAGACCAGAGAGTGAATGACATGGAGTCACCCCGCTGGTTAGACCAGAGAGTGAATAACATAGAGTCACCCCACTGATTAGACCAGAAAGTGAATAACATAGAGTCACCCCACTGCTTAGACCAGAACGTGAATAACATAGAGTCACCCCACTGATTAGACCAGAACGTGAATAACATAGAGTCACCCCACTGATTAGACCAGAGAGTGAATAACATAGAGTCACCCCACTGAGTTGACCAGAAAGTGAATAACATAGAGTCACCCCGCTGGTTAGACCAAAAAGTGAATAACATAGAGTCACCCCACTGGTTAGACCAGAAAGTGAATAACATAGAGTCACCCCACTGATTAGACCAGAGAGTGAATAACATAGAGTCACCCCACTGATTAGACCAGAGAGTGAATAACATAGAGTCACCCCACTGAGTTGACCAGAAAGTGAATAACATAGAGTCACCCCGCTGGTTAGACCAAAAAGTGAATAACATAGAGTCACCCCACTGGTTAGACCAGAAAGTGAATAACATAGAGTCACCCCACTGGTTAGACCAGAAAGTGAATAACATAGAGTCACCCCACTGATTAGACCAGAAAGTGAATAACATAGAGTCACCCCACTGATTAGACCAGAAAGTGAATAACATGGAGTCACCCCGCTGGTTAGACCAGAAAGTGAATAACATAGTCACCCCACTGATTAGACCAGAGAGTGAATGACATGGAGTCACCCCGCTGGTTAGACCAGAGAGTGAATAACATAGAGTCACCCCACTGATTAGACCAGAAAGTGAATAACATAGAGTCACCCCACTGCTTAGACCAGAACGTGAATAACATAGAGTCACCCCACTGATTAGACCAGAACGTGAATAACATAGAGTCACCCCACTGATTAGACCAGAGAGTGAATAACATAGAGTCACCCCACTGAGTTGACCAGAAAGTGAATAACATAGAGTCACCCCGCTGGTTAGACCAAAAAGTGAATAACATAGAGTCACCCCACTGGTTAGACCAGAAAGTGAATAACATAGAGTCACCCCACTGGTTAGACCAGAAAGTGAATAACATAGAGTCACCCCACTGATTAGACCAGAAAGTGAATAACATAGAGTCACCCCACTGATTAGACCAGAAAGTGAATAACATGGAGTCACCCCGCTGGTTAGACCAGAGAGTGAATAACATAGTCACCCCACTGATTAGACCAGAAAGTGAATAACATAGAGTCACCCCGCTGGTTAGACCAGAAAGTGAATAACATAGAGTCACCCCGCTGGTTAGACCAGAAAGTGAATAACATAGAGTCACCCCACTGGTTAGACCAGAAAGTGAATAACATAGAGTCACCCCACTGATTAGACCAGAGAGTGAATAACATAGAGTCACCCCACTGATTAGACCAGAAAGTGAATGACATGGAGTCACCCCGCTGGTTAGACCAGAGAGTGAATAACATAGAGTCACCCCACTGATTAGACCAGAAAGTGAATAACATAGAGTCACCCCGCTGGTTAGACCAGAAAGTGAATAACATAGAGTCACCCCGCTGGTTAGACCAGAAAGTGAATAACATAGAGTCACCCCACTGGTTAGACCAGAAAGTGAATAACATAGAGTCACCCCACTGGTTAGACCAGAAAGTGAATAACATAGCCACCCTACTGATTAGACCAGAAAGTGAATAACATAGTCACCCCACTGATTAGACCAGAGAGTGAATGACATGGAGTCACCCCGCTGGTTAGACCAGAGAGTGAATAACATAGAGTCACCCCACTGATTAGACCAGAAAGTGAATAACATAGAGTCACCCCACTGCTTAGACCAGAACGTGAATAACATAGAGTCACCCCACTGATTAGACCAGAACGTGAATAACATAGAGTCACCCCACTGATTAGACCAGAGAGTGAATAACATAGAGTCACCCCACTGAGTTGACCAGAAAGTGAATAACATAGAGTCACCCCGCTGGTTAGACCAAAAAGTGAATAACATAGAGTCACCCCACTGGTTAGACCAGAAAGTGAATAACATAGAGTCACCCCACTGATTAGACCAGAGAGTGAATAACATAGAGTCACCCCACTGATTAGACCAGAAAGTGAATAACATAGAGTCACCCCGCTGGTTAGACCAGAATGTGAATAACATAGAGTCACCCCACTGGTTAGACCAGAAAGTGAATAACATAGAGTCACCCCACTGGTTAGACCAGAAAGTGAATAACATAGCCACCCCACTGATTAGACCAGAAAGTGAATAACATAGTCACCCCACTGATTAGACCAGAGAGTGAATGACATGGAGTCACCCCGCTGGTTAGACCAGAGAGTGAATAACATAGAGTCACCCCACTGATTAGACCAGAAAGTGAATAACATAGAGTCACCCCACTGCTTAGACCAGAACGTGAATAACATAGAGTCACCCCACTGATTAGACCAGAACGTGAATAACATAGAGTCAACCCACTGATTAGACCAGAGAGTGAATAACATAGAGTCACCCCACTGAGTTGACCAGAAAGTGAATAACATAGAGTCACCCCGCTGGTTAGACCAAAAAGTGAATAACATAGAGTCACCCCACTGGTTAGACCAGAAAGTGAATAACATAGAGTCACCCCACTGGTTAGACCAGAAAGTGAATAACATAGAGTCACCCCACTGATTAGACCAGAAAGTGAATAACATAGAGTCACCCCACTGATTAGACCAGAAAGTGAATAACATGGAGTCACCCCGCTGGTTAGACCAGAGAGTGAATAACATAGTCACCCCACTGATTAGACCAGAAAGTGAATAACATAGAGTCACCCCGCTGGTTAGACCAGAAAGTGAATAACATAGAGTCACCCCGCTGGTTAGACCAGAAAGTGAATAACATAGAGTCACCCCTCTGGTTAGACCAGAAAGTGAATAACATAGCCACCCCACTAATTAGACCAGAAAGTGAATAACATAGTCACCCCATGATTAGACCAGAGAGTGAATAACATAGAGTCACCCCACTGATTAGACCAGAAAGTGAATAACATAGAGTCACCCCAATGCTTAGACCAGAACGTGAATAACATAGAGTCACCCCACTGATTAGACCAGAGAGTGAATAACATAGAGTCACCCCACTGAGTTGACCAGAAAGTGAATAACATAGAGTCACCCCGCTGGTTAGACCAAAAAGTGAATAACATAGAGTCACCCCACTGGTTAGACCAGAAAGTGAATAACATAGAGTCACCCCACTGGTTAGACCAGAAAGTGAATAACATAGAGTCACCCCACTGATTAGACCAGAAAGTGAATAACATAGAGTCACCCCACTGATTAGACCAGAAAGTGAATAACATGGAGTCACCCCGCTGGTTAGACCAGAGAGTGAATAACATAGTCACCCCACTGATTAGACCAGAAAGTGAATAACATAGAGTCACCCCGCTGGTTAGACCAGAAAGTGAATAACATAGAGTCACACCGCTGGTTAGACCAGAAAGTGAATAACATAGAGTCACCCCACTGGTTAGACCAGAAAGTGAATAACATAGCCACCCCACTGATTAGACCAGAAAGTGAATAACATAGACACCCCACTGATTAGACCAGAGAGTGAATAACATAGAGTCACCCCACTGATTAGACCAGAAAGTGAATAACATAGAGTCACCCCACTGCTTAGACCAGAACGTGAATAACATAGAGTCACCCCACTGATTAGACCAGAACGTGAATAACATAGAGTCACCCCACTGATTAGACCAGAGAGTGAATAACATAGAGTCACCCCACTGAGTTGACCAGAAAGTGAATAACATAGAGTCACCCCGCTGGTTAGACCAAAAAGTGAATAACATAGAGTCACCCCACTGGTTAGACCAGAAAGTGAATAACATAGAGTCACCCCACTGGTTAGACCAGAAAGTGAATAACATAGAGTCACCCCACTGATTAGACCAGAAAGTGAATAACATAGAGTCACCCCACTGATTAGACCAGAAAGTGAATAACATGGAGTCACCCCGCTGGTTAGACCAGAGAGTGAATAACATAGTCACCCCACTGATTAGACCAGAAAGTGAATAACATAGAGTCACCCCGCTGGTTAGACCAGAAAGTGAATAACATAGAGTCACCCCGCTGGTTAGACCAGAAAGTGAATAACATAGAGTCACCCCACTGGTTAGACCAGAAAGTGAATAACATAGAGTCACCCCACTGATTAGACCAGAGAGTGAATAACATAGAGTCACCCCACTGATTAGACCAGAAAGTGAATGACATGGAGTCACCCCGCTGGTTAGACCAGAGAGTGAATAACATAGAGTCACCCCACTGATTAGACCAGAAAGTGAATAACATAGAGTCACCCCGCTGGTTAGACCAGAAAGTGAATAACATAGAGTCACCCCGCTGGTTAGACCAGAAAGTGAATAACATAGAGTCACCCCACTGGTTAGACCAGAAAGTGAATAACATAGAGTCACCCCACTGGTTAGACCAGAAAGTGAATAACATAGCCACCCCACTGATTAGACCAGAAAGTGAATAACATAGTCACCCCACTGATTAGACCAGAGAGTGAATGACATGGAGTCACCCCGCTGGTTAGACCAGAGAGTGAATAACATAGAGTCACCCCACTGATTAGACCAGAAAGTGAATAACATAGAGTCACCCCACTGCTTAGACCAGAACGTGAATAACATAGAGTCACCCCACTGATTAGACCAGAACGTGAATAACATAGAGTCACCCCACTGATTAGACCAGAGAGTGAATAACATAGAGTCACCCCACTGAGTTGACCAGAAAGTGAATAACATAGAGTCACCCCGCTGGTTAGACCAAAAAGTGAATAACATAGAGTCACCCCACTGATTAGACCAGAGAGTGAATAACATAGAGTCACCCCACTGATTAGACCAGAAAGTGAATGACATGGAGTCACCCCGCTGGTTAGACCAGAGAGTGAATAACATAGAGTCACCCCACTGATTAGACCAGAAAGTGAATAACATAGAGTCACCCCGCTGGTTAGACCAGAAAGTGAATAACATAGAGTCACCCCGCTGGTTAGACCAGAAAGTGAATAACATAGAGTCACCCCACTGGTTAGACCAGAAAGTGAATAACATAGAGTCACCCCACTGGTTAGACCAGAAAGTGAATAACATAGCCACCCCACTGATTAGACCAGAAAGTGAATAACATAGTCACCCCACTGATTAGACCAGAGAGTGAATGACATGGAGTCACCCCGCTGGTTAGACCAGAGAGTGAATAACATAGAGTCACCCCACTGATTAGACCAGAAAGTGAATAACATAGAGTCACCCCACTGCTTAGACCAGAACGTGAATAACATAGAGTCACCCCACTGATTAGACCAGAACGTGAATAACATAGAGTCACCCCACTGATTAGACCAGAGAGTGAATAACATAGAGTCACCCCACTGAGTTGACCAGAAAGTGAATAACATAGAGTCACCCCGCTGGTTAGACCAAAAAGTGAATAACATAGAGTCACCCCACTGGTTAGACCAGAAAGTGAATAACATAGAGTCACCCCACTGGTTAGACCAGAAAGTGAATAACATAGAGTCACCCCACTGATTAGACCAGAAAGTGAATAACATAGAGTCACCCCACTGATTAGACCAGAAAGTGAATAACATGGAGTCACCCCGCTGGTTAGACCAGAGAGTGAATAACATAGTCACCCCACTGATTAGACCAGAAAGTGAATAACATAGAGTCACCCCGCTGGTTAGACCAGAAAGTGAATAACATAGAGTCACCCCGCTGGTTAGACCAGAAAGTGAATAACATAGAGTCACCCCACTGGTTAGACCAGAAAGTGAATAACATAGCCACCCCACTGATTAGACCAGAAAGTGAATAACATAGTCACCCCATGATTAGACCAGAGAGTGAATAACATAGAGTCACCCCACTGATTAGACCAGAAAGTGAATAACATAGAGTCACCCCACTGCTTAGACCAGAGCGTGAATAACATAGAGTCACCCCACTGATTAGACCAGAGAGTGAATAACATAGAGTCACCCCACTGAGTTGACCAGAAAGTGAATAACATAGAGTCACCCCGCTGGTTAGACCAAAAAGTGAATAACATAGAGTCACCCCACTGGTTAGACCAGAAAGTGAATAACATAGAGTCACCCTACTGGTTAGACCAGAAAGTGAATAACATAGAGTCACCCCACTGATTAGACCAGAAAGTGAATAACATAGAGTCACCCCACTGATTAGACCAGAAAGTGAATAACATGGAGTCACCCCGCTGGTTAGACCAGAGAGTGAATAACATAGTCACCCCACTGATTAGACCAGAAAGTGAATAACATAGAGTCACCCCGCTGGTTAGACCAGAAAGTGAATAACATAGAGTCACACCGCTGGTTAGACCAGAAAGTGAATAACATAGAGTCACCCCACTGGTTAGACCAGAAAGTGAATAACATAGCCACCCCACTGATTAGACCAGAAAGTGAATAACATAGTCACCCCACTGATTAGACCAGAGAGTGAATAACATAGAGTCACCCCACTGATTAGACCAGAAAGTGAATAACATAGAGTCACCCCACTGCTTAGACCAGAACGTGAATAACATAGAGTCACCCCACTGATTAGACCAGAAAGTGAATAACATAGAGTCACCCCGCTGGTTAGACCAGAAAGTGAATAACATAGAGTCACCCCGCTGGTTAGACCAGAAAGTGAATAACATAGAGTCACCCCACTGGTTAGACCAGAAAGTGAATAACATAGCCACCCCACTGATTAGACCAGAAAGTGAATAACATAGTCACCCCATGATTAGACCAGAGAGTGAATAACATAGAGTCACCCCACTGATTAGACCAGAAAGTGAATAACATAGAGTCACCCCACTGCTTAGACCAGAACGTGAATAACATAGAGTCACCCCACTGATTAGACCAGAGAGTGAATAACATAGAGTCACCCCACTGAGTTGACCAGAAAGTGAATAACATAGAGTCACCCCGCTGGTTAGACCAAAAAGTGAATAACATAGAGTCACCCCACTGGTTAGACCAGAAAGTGAATAACATAGAGTCACCCTACTGGTTAGACCAGAAAGTGAATAACATAGAGTCACCCCACTGATTAGACCAGAAAGTGAATAACATAGAGTCACCCCACTGATTAGACCAGAAAGTGAATAACATGGAGTCACCCCGCTGGTTAGACCAGAGAGTGAATAACATAGTCACCCCACTGATTAGACCAGAAAGTGAATAACATAGAGTCACCCCGCTGGTTAGACCAGAAAGTGAATAACATAGAGTCACACCGCTGGTTAGACCAGAAAGTGAATAACATAGAGTCACCCCACTGGTTAGACCAGAAAGTGAATAACATAGCCACCCCACTGATTAGACCAGAAAGTGAATAACATAGTCACCCCACTGATTAGACCAGAGAGTGAATAACATAGAGTCACCCCACTGATTAGACCAGAAAGTGAATAACATAGAGTCACCCCACTGCTTAGACCAGAACGTGAATAACATAGAGTCACCCCACTGATTAGACCAGAACGTGAATAACATAGAGTCACCCCACTGATTAGACCAGAGAGTGAATAACATAGAGTCACCCCACTGATTAGACCAGAGAGTGAATAACATAGAGTCACCCCACTGATTAGACCAGAGAGTGAATAACATAGAGTCACCCCACTGATTAGACCAGAAAGTGGACAACATAGAGTCACCCCACTGATTAGACCAGAGAGTGAATAACATAGAGTCACCCCACTGAGTTGACCAGAAAGTGAATTACATAGAGTCACCCCAATGATTAGACCAGAGAGTGAATAACATAGAGTCACCCCACTGGTTAAACCAGAAAGTGAATAACATAGAGTCACCCCGCTGGTTAGACCAGAAAGTGAACAACATAGAGTCACCCCACTGGTTAGACCAGAAAGTGAATAACATAGAGTCACCCCACTGGTTAGACCAGAAAGTGAATAACATAGAGTCACCCCACTGATTAGACCAGAAAGTGAATAACATAGAGTCACCCCACTGATTAGACCAGAAAGTGAATAACATGGAGTCACCCCGCTGGTTGGACCAGAGAGTGAATAACATAGTCACCCCACTGATTAGACCAGAGAGTGAATAGCATAGAGTCACCCCACTGATTAGACCAGAAAGTGAATAACATAGTGTCACCCCACTGCTTAGACCAGAACGTGAATAACATAGAGTCACCCCACTGATTAGACCAGATAGTGAATAACATAGAGTCACACCACTGATTAGACCAGAGAGTGAATAACATAGAGTCACCCCACTGATTAGACCAGAGAGTGAATAACATAGAGTCACCCCACTGATTAGACCAGAAAGTGAATAACATAGAGTCACCCCACTGCTTAGACCAGAACGTGAATAACATAGAGTCACCCCACTGATTAGACCAGAGAGTGAATAACATAGAGTCACCCCACTGAGTTGACCAGAAAGTGAATAACATAGAGTCACCCCGCTGGTTAGACCAAAAAGTGAATAACATAGAGTCACCCCACTGGTTAGACCAGAAAGTGAATAACATAGAGTCACCCCACTGGTTAGACCAGAAAGTGAATAACATAGAGTCACCCCACTGATTAGACCAGAAAGTGAATAACATAGAGTCACCCCACTGATTAGACCAGAAAGTGAATAACATGGAGTCACCCCGCTGGTTAGACCAGAGAGTGAATAACATAGTCACCCCACTGATTAGACCAGAAAGTGAATAACATAGAGTCACCCCGCTGGTTAGACCAGAAAGTGAATAACATAGAGTCACCCCACTGATTAGACCAGAAAGTGAATAACATAGAGTCACCCCACTGATTAGACCAGAAAGTGAATAACATGGAGTCACCCCGCTGGTTAGACCAGAGAGTGAATAACATAGTCACCCCACTGATTAGACCAGAGAGTGAATAACATAGAGTCACCCCACTGATTAGACCAGAGAGTGAATAACATAGAGTCACCCCACTGATTAGACCAGAAAGTGGACAACATAGAGTCACCCCACTGATTAGACCAGAGAGTGAATAACATAGAGTCACCCCACTGAGTTGACCAGAAAGTGAATTACATAGAGTCACCCCAATGATTAGACCAGAGAGTGAATAACATAGAGTCACCCCACTGGTTAAACCAGAAAGTGAATAACATAGAGTCACCCCGCTGGTTAGACCAGAAAGTGAACAACATAGAGTCACCCCACTGGTTAGACCAGAAAGTGAATAACATAGAGTCACCCCACTGGTTAGACCAGAAAGTGAATAACATAGAGTCACCCCACTGATTAGACCAGAAAGTGAATAACATAGAGTCACCCCACTGATTAGACCAGAAAGTGAATAACATGGAGTCACCCCGCTGGTTGGACCAGAGAGTGAATAACATAGTCACCCCACTGATTAGACCAGAGAGTGAATAGCATAGAGTCACCCCACTGATTAGACCAGAAAGTGAATAACATAGTGTCACCCCACTGCTTAGACCAGAACGTGAATAACATAGAGTCACCCCACTGATTAGACCAGATAGTGAATAACATAGAGTCACACCACTGATTAGACCAGAGAGTGAATAACATAGAGTCACCCCACTGATTAGACCAGAGAGTGAATAACATAGAGTCACCCCACTGATTAGACCAGAAAGTGAATAACATAGAGTCACCCCACTGCTTAGACCAGAACGTGAATAACATAGAGTCACCCCACTGATTAGACCAGAGAGTGAATAACATAGAGTCACCCCACTGAGTTGACCAGAAAGTGAATAACATAGAGTCACCCCGCTGGTTAGACCAAAAAGTGAATAACATAGAGTCACCCCACTGGTTAGACCAGAAAGTGAATAACATAGAGTCACCCCACTGGTTAGACCAGAAAGTGAATAACATAGAGTCACCCCACTGATTAGACCAGAAAGTGAATAACATAGAGTCACCCCACTGATTAGACCAGAAAGTGAATAACATGGAGTCACCCCGCTGGTTAGACCAGAGAGTGAATAACATAGTCACCCCACTGATTAGACCAGAAAGTGAATAACATAGAGTCACCCCGCTGGTTAGACCAGAAAGTGAATAACATAGAGTCACACCGCTGGTTAGACCAGAAAGTGAATAACATAGAGTCACCCCACTGGTTAGACCAGAAAGTGAATAACATAGCCACCCCACTGATTAGACCAGAAAGTGAATAACATAGTCACCCCACTGATTAGACCAGAGAGTGAATAACATAGAGTCACCCCACTGATTAGACCAGAAAGTGAATAACATAGAGTCACCCCACTGCTTAGACCAGAACGTGAATAACATAGAGTCACCCCACTGATTAGACCAGAACGTGAATAACATAGAGTCACCCCACTGATTAGACCAGAGAGTGAATAACATAGAGTCACCCCACTGATTAGACCAGAGAGTGAATAACATAGAGTCACCCCACTGATTAGACCAGAGAGTGAATAACATAGAGTCACCCCACTGATTAGACCAGAAAGTGGACAACATAGAGTCACCCCACTGATTAGACCAGAGAGTGAATAACATAGAGTCACCCCACTGAGTTGACCAGAAAGTGAATTACATAGAGTCACCCCACTGGTTAGACCAGAAGGTGAATAACATAGAGTCACCCCAATGATTAGACCAGAGAGTGAATAACATAGAGTCACCCCACTGGTTAGACCAGAAAGTGAATAACATAGAGTCACCCCGCTGGTTAGACCAGAAAGTGAATAACATAGAGTCACCCCACTGGTTAGACCAGAAAGTGAATAACATAGAGTCACCCCACTGGTTAGACCAGAAAGTGAATAACATAGAGTCACCCCACTGATTAGACCAGAAAGTGAATAACATAGAGTCACCCCACTGATTAGACCAGAAAGTGAATAACATGGAGTCACCCCGCTGGTTAGACCAGAGAGTGAATAACATAGTCACCCCACTGATTAGACCAGAGAGTGAATAGCATAGAGTCACCCCACTGATTAGACCAGAAAGTGAATAACATAGAGTCACCCCACTGCTTAGACCAGAACGTGAATAACATAGAGTCACCCCACTGATTAGACCAGAACGTGAATAACATAGAGTCACCCCACTGATTAGACCAGAGAGTGAATAACATAGAGTCACCCCACTGATTAGACCAGAAAGTGAATAACATAGAGTCACCCCACTGATTAGACCAGAAAGTGGACAACATAGAGTCACCCCACTGATTAGACCAGAGAGTGAATAACATAGAGTCACCCACTGAGTAGACCAGAAAGTGAATAACATAGAGTCACCCCAGTGAGTAGACCAGAAAGTGAATAACATAGAGTCACCCCACTGATTAGACCAGAAAGTGGTGTGAGTGACGCATGAGTGAGTCTCTTGAAGAAAGCAACAGTTCAACATCATCTTCAACTAAATCACTGTAATCTAGTAGATCCAGAACCAGACGGACGTTATTGTGAATAGGTCTTCCATTGATAAACCCAGACTGTGTTTCACTAATTATTTGTGTTGTAACTTCTTTCAGCCTGGCAGCCAACACTCCTGACAGAATCTTATAGTCTGTATTTAGCAAACTGATAGAACCAGACTGTGTTTCATGTGTATTTGTGTTATACCTTCTTTCAGTCTGGCAGCTAACACTCCTGACAAAATCTTATAATCTGTATTTAGCAAAGTGATAGGCATTAAATTATCTAGAATACTTTTGTCTTTCCCCAGTTTAGGGATCAATATTATTACTCCTTGTTTCATAGTTGGGGTCAGTTCCTGTCTTTCTATACAGTCCTTTATAGCATTTAGTAATAATTCTCTAATATCTGACCAAAAAAATTTGTAGTAAGACCATCGGAGCCAGGAGATTTACCTGTAGCCATTTTTCGGATAACAGAATCCAATTCTTCTATAAGAACGTCTGAATCACACAAATCTTTGAAGGGTTGATCAATGCTAGGCAGGTGACCTTTAACCTTGTCAAAAAAACTGCGTAGAACCAGAGTCAGAAAATGAAGAGGAATATGATGATTTATAGAAATTAAATACCTCATTTGCTATATCCTTTGGCTCTGAGGATTCAGTCCCATTAATAATAAGCTTATTTATTGTGTTTTTTATATGTCTCCTTTTTTCAAGTTGAAAGAAGTAAGTAGAATTTCTTTCCCCTTGTTCCATCCACCTGGACTGAGATCTCACATATGCTCCTTGGGCTTTTTTAATCATTAAACTTCCAATAGCCTTTGGAGTTGACAGGCTTCATAACTGAGTTCAAAACTACCGAGACTAAAAAATGGTCAGTTAAGGGGGCCTGACCGATGGAAGAATTAAATAAATGTAGCTCTCATCACTGCCTCTGTACCAAGCCAGAAATCAATTCTCGACCTGCTGCTTGCATCAGGTTTAATCCAAGAGAACTGTTTTACGTTCAGATTTAAATTTCTCCAAATATCAAGCAAATGGTTGTCATGTTAAATTGTATAATAGCTGGGTTATAGTGAAAAGTAGCATAATTGGATGGCCACTCATCAGGCGTTCAATTAAAGTCGCCACCTACTAACACATAGTAGGGAAGGACGGGTTTCAATTAAGCTATAACCTTTGTGATTTTCAAGAGAAGCTTACTGTTATCTTTATAATTATTGTACCCATATATATTGACTAAAATAAAAAATGAATTGTCTATATCCAACATTACAGCTCACCAGTGTCCATTAGTATAAGCGCTGTGTGAGAACTTTACCTGGAAGATTATCCAACAGATTGCAACTCCTCCAGACCAGCTGGAACCACGGCTGAATAACATAGAGTTACCCCGCTGGTTAGACGAGAAAGTGAATAACATAGTCACCCAACTGGTTAGACCAGAAAGTGGATAACATAGAGTTACCCCGCTGGTTAGACCAGAAAGTGGATAACATAGAGTCACCCCACTGATTACACCAGAGAGTGAATAACATGGAGTCATCCCACTGGTTAGACCAGAAAGTGAATAACATAGAGTCACCCCACTGATTAGACCAGAAAGTGAATAACATAGAGTCACCCCGCTGGTTAGACCAGAAAGTGAATAACATAGAGTCACCCCGCTGGTTAGACCAGAAAGTGAATAACATAGAGTCACCCCACTGATTAGACCAGAAAGTGAATAACATAGAGGCACCCCACTGATTAGACCAGAAAGTGAATAACATAGAGTCACCCCGCTGGTTAGACCAGAGAGTGAATAACATAGAGTCACCCCGCTGATTAGACCAGAAAGTGAATAAAATAGAGTCACCCCGCTGGTTAGACCAGAAAGTGAATAACATAGAGTCACCCCGCTGGATAGACCAGAAAGTGAATAAAATAGAGTCACACTTCTGGTTATACCAGAAAGTGAATAACATAGAGTCACCCTGCTGGTTAGACCAGAAAGTGAATAACATAGAGTCACCCCACTGCTTAGACCAGAAAGTGAATAACATAGCCACCCCACTGATTAGACAAGAAAGTGAATAACATAGTCACCCCAGTGATTAGACCAGAGAGTGAATAACATAGAGTCATCCCACTGCTTAGACCAGAACGTGAATAACATAGAGTCACCGCACTGATTAGACCAGAACGTGAATAACATAGAGTCACCCCACTGATTAGACCAGAGAGTGAATAACATAGAGTCACCCCACTGATTAGACCAGAGAGTGAATAACATAGAGTCACCCCACTGAGTTGACCAGAAAGTGAATAACATAGAGTCACCCCACTGATTAGACCAGAAGGTAAATAACATAGTTACCCCACTGATTAGACCAGAGAGTGAATAACATAGAGTCACCCCACTGGTTAGACCAGAAAGTGAATAACATAGAGTCACCCCACTGGTTAGACCAGAAAGTGAATAACATAGCCACCCCACTGATTGGACCAGAAAGTGAATAACGTAGTCATCCCACTGATTAGACCAGAGAGTGAATAACATAGAGTCACCCCACTGATTAGACCAGAAAGTGAATAACATAGAGTCACCCCACTGCTTAGACCAGAGAGTGAATAACATAGAGTCACCCCACTGATTAGACCAGAACGTGAATAACATAGAGTCATGCCACTGATTAGACCAGAGAGTGAATAACATAGAGTCACCCCACTGATTAGACCAGAAAGTGAATAACATGGAGTCACCCCGCTGGTTAGACCAGAAAGTGAATAACATAGAGTCACCCCACTGATTAGACCAGAAAGTGAATAACATAGAGTCACCCTTCTGGTTAGACCAGAAAGTGAATAACATAGAGTCACCCTGCTGGTTAGACCAGAAAGTGAATAACATAGAGTCACCCCACTGGTTAGACCAGAAAGTGAATAACATAGCCACCCCACTGATTAGACCAGAAAGTGAATAACATTGTCACCCCACTGATTAGACCAGAAAGTGAATAACATAGAGTCACCCCACTGCTTAGACCAGAACGTGAATAACATAGAGTCACCCCACTGATTAGACCAGAACGTGAATAACATAGAGTCACCCCACTGATTAGACCAGAGAGTGAATAACATAGAGTCACCCCAGTGAGTTGACCAGAAAGTGAATAACATAGAGTCACCCCACTGATTAGACCAGAAGGTAAATAACATAGTTACCCCACTGATTAGACCAGAGAGTGAATAACATAGAGTCACCCCACTGGTTAGACCAGAAAGTGAATAACATAGAGTCACCCCACTGGTTAGACCAGAGAGTGAATAACATAGCCACCCCACTGATTAGACCAGAAAGTGAATAACATAGTCATCCCACTGATTAGACCAGAAATTGAATAACATAGAGTCACCCCACTGATTAGACCAGAAATTGAATAACATAGAGTCACCCCACTGCTTAGACCAGAGAGTGAATAACATAGAGTCACCCCACTGAGTTGACCAGAAAGTGAATAACATAGAGTCACCCCACTGATTAGACCAGAAAGTGAATAACATGGAGTCACCCCGCTGGTTAGACCAGAGAGTGAATAACATAGTCACCCCACTGATTAGACCAGAAAGTGAATAACATAGAGTCACCCCGCTGGTTAGACCAGAAAGTGAATAACATAGAGTCACCCCGCTGGTTAGACCAGAAAGTGAATAACATAGAGTCACCCCACTGGTTAGACCAGAAAGTGAATAACATAGCCACCCCACTGATTAGACCAGAAAGTGAATAACATAGTCACCCCACTAATTAGACCAGAGAGTGAATAACATAGATTCACCCCACTGATTAGACCAGAAAGTGAATAACATAGAGTCACCCCACTGCTTAGACCAGAACGTGAATAACATAGAGCCACCCCACTGATTAGACCAGAACGTGAATAACATAGAGTCACCCCACTGATTAGACCAGAGAGTGAATAACATAGAGTCACCCCACTGATTAGACCAGAGAGTGAATAACATAGTGTCACCCCACTGATTAGACCAGAAAGTGAATAACATAGCCACCCCACTGATTAGACCAGAAAGTGAATAACATAGTCACCCCACTAATTAGACCAGAGAGTGAATAACATAGAGTCACCCCACTGATTAGACCAGAAAGTGAATAACATAGAGTCACCCCACTGATTAGACCAGAACGTGAATAACATAGAGTCACCCCACTGATTAGACCAGAACGTGAATAACATAGAGTCACCCCACTGATTAGACCAGAGAGTGAATAACATAGAGTCACCCCACTGATTAGACCAGAGAGTGAATAACATAGAGTCACCCCACTGATTAGACCAGAGAGTGAATAACATAGAGTCACCCCACTGATTAGACCAGAAAGTGGACAACATAGAGTCACCCCACTGATTAGACCAGAGAGTGAATAACATAGAGTCACCCACTGAGTAGACCAGAAAGTGAATAACATAGAGTCACCCCAGTGAGTAGACCAGAAAGTGAATAACATAGAGTCACCCCACTGATTAGACCAGAACGTGAATAACATAGATTCACACCACTGATTAGACCAGAGAGTGAATAACATAAAGACACCCCACTGATTAGACCAGAGAGTGAATAACATAGAGTCACCCCACTGATTAGACCAGAGAGTGAATAACATAGAGTCACCCCACTGATTAGACCAGAAAGTGGACAACATAGAGTCACCCCACTGATTAGACCAGAGAGTGAATAACATAGAGTCACCCCACTGAGTTGACCAGAAAGTGAATAACATAGAGTCACCCCACTGATTAGACCAGAAGGTGAATAACATAGTTACCCCACTGATTAGACCAGAGAGTGAATAACATAGAGTCACCCCACTGGTTAGACCAGAAAGTGAATAACATAGAGTCACCCCACTGATTAGACCAGAAAGTGAATAACATAGAGTCACCTAACTGATTAGACCAGAAAGTGAATAACATGGAGTCACCCCGCTGGTTAGACCAGAAAGTGAATAACATAGAGTCACCCCGCTGGTTAGACCAGAAAGTGAATAAAATAGAGTCATCCCACTGGTTAAACCAGAAAGTGAATAACATAGAGTCACCCCACTGGTTAGACCAGAAAGTGAATAACATAGAGTCACCCCACTGATTAGACCAGAAAGTGAATAACATGGAGTCACCCCGCTGGTTAGACCAGAGTGTGAATAACATAGTCACCCCACTGATTAGACCAGAAAGTGAATAACTTAGAGTCACCCCGCTGGTTAGACCAGAAAGTGAATAACATAGAGTCACCCCGCTGGTTAGACCAGAAAGTGAATAACATAGAGTCACCCCACTGGTTAGACCAGCAAGTGAATAACATAGCCACCCCACTGATTAGACCAGAAAGTGAATAACATAGTCACCCCACTGATTAGACCATAGAGTGAATAACATAGAGTCACCCCACTGATTAGACCAGAAAGTGAATAACATAGAGTCACCCCACTGCTTAGACCAGAACGTGAATAACATAGAGTCACCCCACTGATTAGACCAGAACGTGAATAACATAGAGTCACCCCACTGATTAGACCAGAGAGTGAATAACATAGAGTCACCCCACTGATTAGACCAGAGAGTGAATAACATAGTGTCACCCCACTGATTAGACCAGAAAGTGAATAACATAGCCACCCCACTGATTAGACCAGAAAGTGAATAAAATAGTCACCCCACTAATTAGACCAGAGAGTGAATAACATAGAGTCACCCCACTGATTAGACCAGAAAGTGAATAACATAGAGTCACCCCACTGATTAGACCAGAACGTGAATAACATAGAGTCACCCCACTGATTAGACCAGAACGTGAATAACATAGAGTCACCCCACTGATTAGACCAGAGAGTGAATAACATAGAGTCACCCCACTGATTAGACCAGAGAGTGAATAACATAGAGTCACCCCACTGATTAGACCAGAGAGTGAATAACATAGAGTCACCCCACTGATTAGACCAGAAAGTGGACAACATAGAGTCACCCCACTGGTTAGACCAGAGAGTGAATAACATAGAGTCACCCACTGAGTAGACCAGAAAGTGAATAACATAGAGTCACCCCAGTGAGTAGACCAGAAAGTGAATAACATAGAGTCACCCCACTGATTAGACCAGAACGTGAATAACATAGATTCACCCCACTGATTAGACCAGAGAGTGAATAACATAAAGACACCCCACAGATTAGACCAGAGAGTGAATAACATAGAGTCACCCCACTGATTAGACCAGAGAGTGAATAACATAGAGTCACCCCACTGATTAGACCAGAAAGTGGACAACATAGAGTCACCCCACTGATTAGACCAGAGAGTGAATAACATAGAGTCACCCCACTGAGTTGACCAGAAAGTGAATAACATAGAGTCACCCCACTGATTAGACCAGAAGGTGAATAACATAGTTACCCCACTGATTAGACCAGAGAGTGAATAACATAGAGTCACCCCACTGGTTAGACCAGAAAGTGAATAACATAGAGTCACCCCACTGATTAGACCAGAAAGTGAATAACATAGAGTCACCTAACTGATTAGACCAGAAAGTGAATAACATGGAGTCACCCCGCTGGTTAGATCAGAAAGTGAATAACATAGAGTCACCCCGCTGGTTAGACCAGAAAGTGAATAAAATAGAGTCACCCCACTGGTTAAACCAGAAAGTGAATAACATAGAGTCACCCCGCTGGTTAGACCAGAAAGTGAATAAAATAGAGTCACCCCACTGGTTAGACCAGAAAGTGAATAACATAGAGTCACCCCACTGATTAGACCAGAAAGTGAATAACATGGAGTCACCCCGCTGGTTAGACCAGAGTGTGAATAACATAGTCACCCCACTGATTAGACCAGAAAGTGAATAACTTAGAGTCACCCCGCTGGTTAGACCAGAAAGTGAATAACATAGAGTCACCCCACTGGTTAGACCAGCAAGTGAATAACATAGCCACCCCACTGATTAGACCAGAAAGTGAATAACATAGTCACCCCACTGATTAGACCATAGAGTGAATAACATAGAGTCACCCCACTGATTAGACCAGAAAGTGAATAACATAGAGTCACCCCACTGATTAGACCAGAACGTGAATAACATAGTCACCCCACTGATTAGACCAGAACGTGAATAACATAGAGTCACCCCACTGGTTAGACCAGAAAGTGAATAACATAGCCACCCCACTGATTAGACCAGAAAGTGAATAACATAGTTACCCCACTGATTAGACCAGAGAGTGAATAACATAGAGTCACCCCACTGGTTAGACCAGAAAGTGAATAACATAGAGTCACCCCAATGATTAGACCAGAAAGTGAATAACATAGAGTCACCCCGCTGGTTAGACCAGAAAGTGAATAACATAGAGTCACCCCGCTGGTTAGACCAGAGAGTGAATAACATAGAGTCACCCCACTGATTAGACCAGAAAGTGAATAACATAGACTCACCCCACTGGTTAGACCAGAAAGTGAATAACATAGAGTCACCCCGCTGGTTAGACCAGAAAGTGAATAACATAGAGTCACCCTTCTGGTTAGACCAGAAAGTGAATAACATAGAGTCACCATGCTGGTTAGACCAGAAAGTGAATAACATAGCCACCCCACTGATTAGACCAGAAAGTGAATAACATAGTCACCCCACTGATTAGACCAGAGAGTGAATAACATAGAGTCATGCCACTGATTAGACCAGAGAGTGAATAACATAGAGTCACCCCACTGATTAGACCAGAAAGTGAATAACATGGAGTCACCCCACTGGTTAGACCAGAGAGTGAATAACATAGAGTCACCCCACTGATTAGACCAGAAAGTGAATAACATAGAGTCACCCTTCTGGTTAGACCAGAAAGTGAATAACATAGAGTCACCCTGCTGGTTAGACCAGAAAGTGAATAACATAGAGTCACCCCACTGGTTAGACCAGAAAGTGAATAACATAGCCACCCCACTGATTAGACCAGAAAGTGAATAACATTGACACCCCACTGATTAGACCAGAAAGTGAATAACATAGAGTCACCCCACTGCTTAGACCAGAACGTGAATAACATAGAGTCACCCCACTGATTAGACCAGAACGTGAATAACATAGAGTCACCCCACTGATTAGACCAGAGAGTGAATAACATAGAGTCACCCCAGTGAGTTGACCAGAAAGTGAATAACATAGAGTCACCCCACTGATTAGACCAGAAGGTAAATAACATAGGTACCCCACTGATTAGACCAGAGAGTGAATAACATAGAGTCACCCCACTGGTTAGACCAGAAAGTGAATAACATAGAGTCACCCCACTGGTTAGACCAGAGAGTGAATAACATAGCCACCCCACTGATTAGACCAGAAAGTGAATAACATAGTCATCCCACTGATTAGACCACAAAGTGAATAACATAGAGTCACCCCACTGATTAGACCAGAAATTGAATAACATAGAGTCACCCCACTGTTTAGACCAGAGAGTGAATAACATAGAGTCACCCCACTGAGTTGACCAGAAAGTGAATAACATAGAGTCACCCCACTGATTAGACCAGAAAGTGAATAACATGGAGTCACCCCGCTGGTTAGACCAGAGAGTGAATAACATAGTCACCCCACTGATTAGACCAGAAAGTGAATAACATAGAGTCACCCCGCTGGTTAGACCAGAAAGTGAATAACATAGAGTCACCCCGCTGGTTAGACCAGAAAGTGAATAACATAGAGTCACCCCGCTGGTTAGACCAGAAAGTGAATAACATAGAGTCACCCCACTGGTTAGACCAGAAAGTGAATAACATAGCCACCCCACTGATTAGACCAGAACGTGAATAACATAGAGTCACCCCACTGATTAGACCAGAGAGTGAATAACATAGAGTCAAATCACTGATTAGACCAGAGAGTGAATAACATAGTGTCACCCCACTGATTAGACCAGAAAGTGAATAACATAGAGTCACCCCACTGATTAGACCAGAAAGTGGACAACATAGAGTCACCCCACTGATTAGACCAGAGAGTGAATAACATAGAGTCACCCACTGAGTAGACCAGAAAGTGAATAACATAGAGTCACCCCAGTGAGTAGACCAGAAAGTGAATAACATAGAGTCACCCCATTGATTAGACCAGAACGTGAATAACATAGATTCACACCACTGATTAGACCAAAGAGTGAATAACATAAAGACACCCCACTGATTAGACCAGAGAGTGAATAACATAGAGTCACCCCACTGATTAGACCAGAGAGTGAATAACATAGAGTCACCCCACTGATTAGACCAGAAAGTGGACAACATAGAGTCACCCCACTGATTAGACCAGAGAGTGAATAACATAGAGTCACCCCACTGAGTTGACCAGAAAGTGAATAACATAGAGTCACCCCACTGATTAGACCAGAAGGTGAATAACATAGTTACCCCACTGATTAGACCAGAGAGTGAATAACATAGAGTCACCCCACTGGTTAGACCAGAAAGTGAATAACATAGAGTCACCCCACTGATTAGACCAGAAAGTGAATAACATAGAGTCACCTAACTGATTAGACCAGAAAGTGAATAACATGGAGTCACCCCGCTGGTTAGACCAGAAAGTGAATAACATAGAGTCACCCCGCTGGTTAGACCAGAAAGTGAATAAAATAGAGTCATCCCACTGGTTAAACCAGAAAGTGAATAACATAGAGTCACCCCACTGGTTAGACCAGAAAGTGAATAACATAGAGTCACCCCACTGATTAGACCAGAAAGTGAATAACATGGAGTCACCCCGCTGGTTAGACCAGAGTGTGAATAACATAGTCACCCCACTGATTAGACCTGAAAGTGAATAACTTAGAGTCACCCCGCTGGTTAGACCAGAAAGTGAATAACATAGAGTCACCCCGCTGGTTAGACCAAAAAGTGAATAACATAGAGTCACCCCACTGGTTAGACCAGCAAGTGAATAACATAGCCACCCCACTGATTAGACCAGAAAGTGAATAACATAGTCACCCCACTGATTAGACCATAGAGTGAATAACATAGAGTCACCCCACTGATTAGACCAGAAAGTGAATAACATAGAGTCACCCCACTGATTAGACCAGAAAGTGAATAACATAGAGTCACCCCACTGATTAGACCAGAACGTGAATAACATAGTCACCCCACTGATTAGACCAGAACGTGAATAACATAGAGTCACCCCACTGGTTAGACCAGAAAGTGAATAACATAGCCACCCCACTGATTAGACCAGAAAGTGAATAACATAGTTACCCCACTGATTAGACCAGAGAGTGAATAACATAGAGTCACCCCACTGGTTAGACCAGAAAGTGAATAACATAGAGTCACCCCAATGATTAGACCAGAAAGTGAATAACATAGAGTCACCCCGCTGGTTAGACCAGAAAGTGAATAACATAGAGTCACCCCGCTGGTTAGACCAGAGAGTGAATAACATAGAGTCACCCCACTGATTAGACCAGAAAGTGAATAACATAGACTCACCCCACTGGTTAGACCAGAAAGTGAATAACATAGAGTCACCCCGCTGGTTAGACCAGAAAGTGAATAACATAGAGTCACCCTTCTGGTTAGACCAGAAAGTGAATAACATAGAGTCACCATGCTGGTTAGACCAGAAAGTGAATAACATAGCCACCCCACTGATTAGACCAGAAAGTGAATAACATAGTCACCCCACTGATTAGACCAGAGAGTGAATAACATAGAGTCATGCCACTGATTAGACCAGAGAGTGAATAACATAGAGTCACCCCACTGATTAGACCAGAAAGTGAATAACATGGAGTCACCCCACTGGTTAGACCATAGAGTGAATAACATAGAGTCACCCCACTGATTAGACCAGAAAGTGAATAACATAGAGTCACCCTTCTGGTTAGACCAGAAAGTGAATAACATAGAGTCACCCTGCTGGTTAGACCAGAAAGTGAATAACATAGAGTCACCCCACTGGTTAGACCAGAAAGTGAATAACATAGCCACCCCACTGATTAGACCAGAAAGTGAATAACATTGACACCCCACTGATTAGACCAGAAAGTGAATAACATAGAGTCACCCCACTGCTTAGACCAGAACGTGAATAACATAGAGTCACCCCACTGATTAGACCAGAACGTGAATAACATAGAGTCACCCCACTGATTAGACCAGAGAGTGAATAACATAGAGTCACCCCAGTGAGTTGACCAGAAAGTGAATAACATAGAGTCACCCCACTGATTAGACCAGAAGGTAAATAACATAGGTACCCCACTGATTAGACCAGAGAGTGAATAACATAGAGTCACCCCACTGGTTAGACCAGAAAGTGAATAACATAGAGTCACCCCACTGGTTAGACCAGAGAGTGAATAACATAGCCACCCCACTGATTAGACCAGAAAGTGAATAACATAGTCATCCCACTGATTAGACCACAAAGTGAATAACATAGAGTCACCCCACTGATTAGACCAGAAATTGAATAACATAGAGTCACCCCACTGTTTAGACCAGAGAGTGAATAACATAGAGTCACCCCACTGAGTTGACCAGAAAGTGAATAACATAGAGTCACCCCACTGATTAGACCAGAAAGTGAATAACATGGAGTCACCCCGCTGGTTAGACCAGAGAGTGAATAACATAGTCACCCCACTGATTAGACCAGAAAGTGAATAACATAGAGTCACCCCGCTGGTTAGACCAGAAAGTGAATAACATAGAGTCACCCCGCTGGTTAGACCAGAAAGTGAATAACATAGAGTCACCCCGCTGGTTAGACCAGAAAGTGAATAACATAGAGTCACCCCACTGGTTAGACCAGAAAGTGAATAACATAGCCACCCCACTGATTAGACCAGAACGTGAATAACATAGAGTCACCCCACTGATTAGACCAGAGAGTGAATAACATAGAGTCAAATCACTGATTAGACCAGAGAGTGAATAACATAGTGTCACCCCACTGATTAGACCAGAAAGTGAATAACATAGAGTCACCCCACTGATTAGACCAGAAAGTGGACAACATAGAGTCACCCCACTGATTAGACCAGAGAGTGAATAACATAGAGTCACCCACTGAGTAGACCAGAAAGTGAATAACATAGAGTCACCCCAGTGAGTAGACCAGAAAGTGAATAACATAGAGTCACCCCATTGATTAGACCAGAACGTGAATAACATAGATTCACACCACTGATTAGACCAAAGAGTGAATAACATAAAGACACCCCACTGATTAGACCAGAGAGTGAATAACATAGAGTCACCCCACTGATTAGACCAGAGAGTGAATAACATAGAGTCACCCCACTGATTAGACCAGAAAGTGGACAACATAGAGTCACCCCACTGATTAGACCAGAGAGTGAATAACATAGAGTCACCCCACTGAGTTGACCAGAAAGTGAATAACATAGAGTCACCCCACTGATTAGACCAGAAGGTGAATAACATAGTTACCCCACTGATTAGACCAGAGAGTGAATAACATAGAGTCACCCCACTGGTTAGACCAGAAAGTGAATAACATAGAGTCACCCCACTGATTAGACCAGAAAGTGAATAACATAGAGTCACCTAACTGATTAGACCAGAAAGTGAATAACATGGAGTCACCCCGCTGGTTAGACCAGAAAGTGAATAACATAGAGTCACCCCGCTGGTTAGACCAGAAAGTGAATAAAATAGAGTCATCCCACTGGTTAAACCAGAAAGTGAATAACATAGAGTCACCCCACTGGTTAGACCAGAAAGTGAATAACATAGAGTCACCCCACTGATTAGACCAGAAAGTGAATAACATGGAGTCACCCCGCTGGTTAGACCAGAGTGTGAATAACATAGTCACCCCACTGATTAGACCTGAAAGTGAATAACTTAGAGTCACCCCGCTGGTTAGACCAGAAAGTGAATAACATAGAGTCACCCCGCTGGTTAGACCAAAAAGTGAATAACATAGAGTCACCCCACTGGTTAGACCAGCAAGTGAATAACATAGCCACCCCACTGATTAGACCAGAAAGTGAATAACATAGTCACCCCACTGATTAGACCATAGAGTGAATAACATAGAGTCACCCCACTGATTAGACCAGAAAGTGAATAACATAGAGTCACCCCACTGCTTAGACCAGAACGTGAATAACATAGAGTCACCCCACTGATTAGACCAGAACGTGAATAACATAGAGTCACCCCACTGATTAGACCAGAAAGTGAATAACATAGAGTCACCCCACTGATTAGACCAGAGAGTGAATAACATAGTGTCACCCCACTGATTAGACCAGAAAGTGAATAACATAGCCACCCCACTGATTAGACCAGAAAGTGAATAACATAGTCACCCCACTAATTAGACCAGAGAGTGAATAACATAGAGTCAACCCACTGATTAGACCAGAAAGTGAATAACATAGAGTCACCCCACTGATTAGACCAGAACGTGAATAACATAGAGTCACCCCTATGATTAGACCAGAACGTGAATAACATAGAGTCATCCCCCTGATTAGACCAGAGAGTGAATAACATAGAGTCACCCCACTGATTAGACCAGAGAGTGAATAACATAGAGTCACCCCACTGATTAGACCAGAGAGTGAATAACATAGAGTCACCCCACTGATTAGACCAGAAAGTGGACAACATAGAGTCACCCCACTGGTTAGACCAGAGAGTGAATAACATAGAGTCACCCACTGAGTAGACCAGAAAGTGAATAACATAGAGTCACCCCAGTGAGTAGACCAGAAAGTGAATAACATAGAGTCACCCCACTGATTAGACCAGAACGTGAATAACATAGATTCACCCCACTGATTGGACCAGAGAGTGAATAACATAAAGACACCCCACTGATTAGACCAGAGAGTGAATAACATAGAGTCACCCCACTGATTAGACCAGAGAGTGAATAACATAGAGTCACCCCACTGATTAGACCAGAAAGTGGACAACATAGAGTCACCCCACTGATTAGACCAGAGAGTGAATAACATAGAGTCACCCCACTGAGTTGACCAGAAAGTGAATAACATAGAGTCACCCCACTGATTAGACCAGAAGGTGAATAACATAGTTACCCCACTGATTAGACCAGAGAGTGAATAACATAGAGTCACCCCACTGGTTAGACCAGAAAGTGAATAACATAGAGTCACCCCACTGATTAGACCAGAAAGTGAATAACATAGAGTCACCTAACTGATTAGACCAGAAAGTGAATAACATGGAGTCACCCCGCTGGTTAGATCAGAAAGTGAATAACATAGAGTCACCCCGCTGGTTAGACCAGAAAGTGAATAAAATAGAGTCACCCCACTGGTTAAACCAGAAAGTGAATAACATAGAGTCACCCCGCTGGTTAGACCAGAAAGTGAATAAAATAGAGTCACCCCACTGATTAGACCAGAAAGTGAATAACTTAGAGTCACCCCGCTGGTTAGACCAGAAAGTGAATAACATAGAGTCACCCCGCTGGTTAGACCAGAAAGTGAATAACATAGAGTCACCCCACTGGTTAGACCAGCAAGTGAATAACATAGCCACCCCACTGATTAGACCAGAAAGTGAATAACATAGTCACCCCACTGATTAGACCATAGAGTGAATAACATAGAGTCACCCCACTGATTAGACCAGAAAGTGAATAACATAGAGTCACCCCACTGATTAGACCAGAACGTGAATAACATAGTCACCCCACTGATTAGACCAGAACGTGAATAACATAGAGTCACCCCACTGGTTAGACCAGAAAGTGAATAACATAGCCACCCCACTGATTAGACCAGAAAGTGAATAACATAGTCACCCCACTGATTAGACCAGAGAGTGAATAACATAGAGTCACCCCACTGATTAGACCAGAAAGTGGACAACATAGAGTCACCCCACTGATTAGACCAGAAAGTGGATAACATAGAGTCACCCCACTGATTAGACCAGAAAGTGAATAACATAGTTACCCCACTGATTAGACCAGAGAGTGAATAACATAGAGTCAGCCCACTGGTTAGACCAGAAAGTGAATAACATAGAGTCACCCCAATGATTAGACCAGAAAGTGAATAACATAGAGTCACCCCGCTGGTTAGACCAGAAAGTGAATAACATAGAGTCACCCCGCTGGTTAGACCAGAGAGTGAATAACATAGAGTCACCCCACTGATTAGACCAGAAAGTGAATAACATAGACTCACCCCACTGGTTAGACCAGAAAGTGAATAACATAGAGTCACCCCGCTGGTTAGACCAGAAAGTGAATAACATAGAGTCACCCTTCTGGTTAGACCAGAAAGTGAATAACATAGAGTCACCATGCTGGTTAGACCAGAAAGTGAATAACATAGCCACCCCACTGATTAGACCAGAAAGTGAATAACATAGTCAACCCACTGATTAGACCAGAGAGTGAATAACATAGAGTCATGCCACTGATTAGACCAGAGAGTGAATAACATAGAGTCACCCCACTGATTAGACCAGAAAGTGAATAACATGGAGTCACCCCACTGGTTAGACCAGAGAGTGAATAACATAGAGTCACCCCACTGATTAGACCAGAAAGTGAATAACATAGAGTCACCCTTCTGGTTAGACCAGAAAGTGAATAACATAGAGTCACCCTGCTGGTTAGACCAGAAAGTGAATAACATAGAGTCACCCCACTGGTTAGACCAGAAAGTGAATAACATAGCCACCCCACTGATTAGACCAGAAAGTGAATAACATTGTCACCCCACTGATTAGACCAGAAAGTGAATAACATAGAGTCACCCCACTGCTTAGACCAGAACGTGAATAACATAGAGTCACCCCACTGATTAGACCAGAACGTGAATAACATAGAGTCACCCCACTGATTAGACCAGAGAGTGAATAACATAGAGTCACCCCAGTGAGTTGACCAGAAAGTGAATAACATAGAGTCACCCCACTGATTAGACCAGAAGGTAAATAACATAGGTACCGCACTGATTAGACCAGAGAGTGAATAACATAGAGTCACCCCACTGGTTAGACCAGAAAGTGAATAACATAGAGTCACCCCACTGGTTAGACCAGAGAGTGAATAACATAGCCACCCCACTGATTAGACCAGAAAGTGAATAACATAGTCATCCCACTGATTAGACCAGAAAGTGAATAACATAGAGTCACCCCACTGATTAGACCAGAAATTGAATAACATAGAGTCACCCCACTGCTTAGACCAGAGAGTGAATAACATAGAGTCACCCCACTGAGTTGACCAGAAAGTGAATAACATAGAGTCACCCCACTGATTAGACCAGAAAGTGAATAACATGGAGTCACCCCGCTGGTTAGACCAGAGAGTGAATAACATAGTCACCCCACTGATTAGACCAGAAAGTGAATAACATAGAGTCACCCCGCTGGTTAGACCAGAAAGTGAATAACATAGAGTCACCCCGCTGGTTAGACCAGAAAGTGAATAACATAGAGTCACCCCACTGGTTAGACCAGAAAGTGAATAACATAGCCACCCCACTGATTAGACCAGAAAGTGAATAACATAGTCACCCCACTAATTAGACCAGAGAGTGAATAACATAGAGTCACCCCACTGATTAGACCAGAAAGTGAATAACATAGAGTCACCCCACTGCTTAGACCAGAACGTGAATAACATAGAGCCACCCCACTGATTAGACCAGAACGTGAATAACATAGAGTCACCCCACTGATTAGACCAGAGAGTGAATAACATAGAGTCACACCACTGATTAGACCAGAGAGTGAATAACATAGTGTCACCCCACTGATTAGACCAGAAAGTGAATAACATAGCCACCCCACTGATTAGACCAGAAAGTGAATAACATAGTCACCCCACTAATTAGACCAGAGAGTGAATAACATAGAGTCACCCCACTGATTAGACCAGAAAGTGAATAACATAGAGTCACCCCACTGATTAGACCAGAACGTGAATAACATAGAGTCACCCCACTGATTAGACCAGAGAGTGAATAACATAGAGTCACCCCACTGATTAGACCAGAGAGTGAATAACATAGAGTCACCCCACTGATTAGACCAGAGAGTGAATAACATAGAGTCACCCCACTGATTAGACCAGAAAGTGGACAACATAGAGTCACCCCACTGATTAGACCAGAGAGTGAATAACATAGAGTCACCCACTGAGTAGACCAGAAAGTGAATAACATAGAGTCACCCCACTGATTAGACCAGAACGTGAATAACATAGATTCACACCACTGATTAGACCAGAGAGTGAATAACATAAAGACACCCCACTGATTAGACCAGAGAGTGAATAACATAGAGTCACCCCACTGATTAGACCAGAAAGTGGACAACATAGAGTCACCCCACTGATTAGACCAGAAAGTGAATAACATAGAGTCACCCCACTGAGTTGACCAGAAAGTGAATAACATAGAGTCACCCCACTGGTTAGACCAGAAAGTGAATAACATAGCCACCCCACTGATTAGACCAGAAAGTGAATAACATAGTCACCCCACTAATTAGACCAGAGAGTGAATAACATAGAGTCACCCCACTGATTAGACCAGAAAGTGAATAACATAGAGTCACCCCACTGCTTAGACCAGAACGTGAATAACATAGAGCCACCCCACTGATTAGACCAGAACGTGAATAACATAGAGTCACCCCACTGATTAGACCAGAGAGTGAATAACATAGAGTCACACCACTGATTAGACCAGAGAGTGAATAACATAGTGTCACCCCACTGATTAGACCAGAAAGTGAATAACATAGCCACCCCACTGATTAGACCAGAAAGTGAATAACATAGTCACCCCACTAATTAGACCAGAGAGTGAATAACATAGAGTCACCCCACTGATTAGACCAGAAAGTGAATAACATAGAGTCACCCCACTGATTAGACCAGAACGTGAATAACATAGAGTCACCCCACTGATTAGACCAGAGAGTGAATAACATAGAGTCACCCCACTGATTAGACCAGAGAGTGAATAACATAGAGTCACCCCACTGATTAGACCAGAGAGTGAATAACATAGAGTCACCCCACTGATTAGACCAGAAAGTGGACAACATAGAGTCACCCCACTGATTAGACCAGAGAGTGAATAACATAGAGTCACCCACTGAGTAGACCAGAAAGTGAATAACATAGAGTCACCCCACTGATTAGACCAGAACGTGAATAACATAGATTCACACCACTGATTAGACCAGAGAGTGAATAACATAAAGACACCCCACTGATTAGACCAGAGAGTGAATAACATAGAGTCACCCCACTGATTAGACCAGAAAGTGGACAACATAGAGTCACCCCACTGATTAGACCAGAAAGTGAATAACATAGAGTCACCCCACTGAGTTGACCAGAAAGTGAATAACATAGAGTCACCCCACTGATTAGACCAGAAGGTGAATAACATAGTTACCCCACTGATTAGACCAGAGAGTGAATAACATAGAGTCACCCCACTGGTTAGACCAGAAAGTGAATAACATAGAGTCACCTCACTGATTAGACCAGAAAGTCAATAACATAGAGTCACCTAACTGATTAGACCAGAAAGTGAATAACATGGAGTCACCCCGCTGGTTAGACCAGAAAGTGAATAACATAGAGTCACCCCGCTGGTTAGACCAGAAAGTGAATAAAATAGAGTCACCCCACTGGTTAAACCAGAAAGTGAATAACATAGAGTCACCCCACTGGTTAGACCAGAAAGTGAATAACATAGAGTCACCCCACTGATTAGACCAGAAAGTGAATAACATGGAGTCACCCCGCTGGTTAGACCAGAGTGTGAATAACATAGTCACCCCACTGATTAGACCAGAAAGTGAATAACTTAGAGTCACCCCAATGGTTAGACCAGAAAGTGAATAACATAGAGTCACCCCGCTGGTTAGACCAGAAAGTGAATAACATAGAGTCACCCCACTGGTTAGACCAGCAAGTGAATAACATAGCCACCCCACTGATTAGACCAGAAAGTGAATAACATAGTCACCCCACTGATTAGACCATAGAGTGAATAACATAGAGTCACCCCACTGATTAGACCAGAAAGTGAATAACATAGAGTCACCCCACTGCTTAGACCAGAACGTGAATAACATAGAGCCACCCCACTGATTAGACCAGAACGTGAATAACATAGAGTCACCCCACTGATTAGACCAGAGAGTGAATAACATAGAGTCACCCCACTGATTAGACCAGAGAGTGAATAACATAGTGTCACCCCACTGATTAGACCAGAAAGTGAATAACATAGAGTCACCCCGCTGGTTAGACCAGAAAGTGAATAACATAGTCACCCCACTAATTAGACCAGAGAGTGAATAACATAGAGTCACCCCACTGATTAGACCAGAAAGTGAATAACAGAGAGTCACCCCACTGATTAGACCAGAACGTGAATAACATAGAGTCACCCCACTGATTAGACCAGAGAGTGAATAACATAGAGTCACCCCACTGATTAGACCAGAGAGTGAATAACATAGAGTCACCCCACTGATTAGACCAGAGAGTGAATAACATAGAGTCACCCCACTGATTAGACCAGAGAGTGAATAACATAGAGTCACCCCACTGATTAGACCAGAAAGTGGACAACATAGAGTCACCCCACTGATTAGACCAGAGAGTGAATAACATAGAGTCACCCACTGAGTAGACCAGAAAGTGAATAACATAGAGTCACCCCAGTGAGTAGACCAGAAAGTGAATAACATAGAGTCACCCCACTGATTAGACCAGAACGTGAATAACAGATTCACCCCACTGATTAGACCAGAGAGTGAATAACATAAAGACACCCCACTGATTAGACCAGAGAGTGAATAACATAGAGTCACCCCACTGATTAGACCAGAGAGTGAATAACATAGAGTCACCCCACTGATTAGACCAGAAAGTGGACAACATAGAGTCACCCCACTGATTAGACCAGAGAGTGAATAACATAGAGTCACCCCACTGAGTTGACCAGAAAGTGAATAACATAGAATCACCCCACTGATTAGACCAGAAGGTGAATAACATAGTTACCCCACTGATTAGACCAGAGAGTGAATAACATAGAGTCACCCCACTGGATAGACCAGAAAGTGAATAACATAGAGTCACCCCACTGATTAGACCAGAAAGTGAATAACATAGAGTCACCTAACTGATTAGACCAGAAAGTGAATAACATGGAGTCACCCCGCTGGTTAGACCAGAGAGTGAATAACATAGAGTCACCCCACTGATTAGACCAGAGAGTGAATAACATAGAGTCACCCCACTGATTAGACCAGAAAGTGGACAACATAGAGTCACCCCACTGATTAGACCAGAAAGTGGATAACATAGAGTCACCCCACTGATTAGACCAGAAAGTGAATAACATAGTTACCCCACTGAATAGACCAGAGAGTGAATAACATAGAGTCACCCCACTGGTTAGACCAGAAAGTGAATAACATAGAGTCACCCCAATGATTAGACCAGAAAGTGAATAACATAGAGTCACCCCGCTGGTTAGACCAGAAAGTGAATAACATAGAGTCACCCCGCTGGTTAGACCAGAGAGTGAATAACATAGAGTCACCCCACTGATTAGACCAGAAAGTGAATAACATAGACTCACCCCACTGGTTAGACCAGAAAGTGAATAACATAGAGTCACCCCGCTGGTTAGACCAGAAAGTGAATAAAATAGAGTCACCCTTCTGGTTAGACCAGAAAGTGAATAACATAGAGTCACCATGCTGGTTAGACCAGAAAGTGAATAACATAGCCACCCCACTGATTAGACCAGAAAGTGAATAACATAGTCACCCCACTGATTAGACCAGAGAGTGAATAACATAGAGTCACCCCACTGATTAGACCAGAGAGTGAATAACATAGAGTCACCCCACTGAGTTGACCAGAAAGTGAATAACATAGAGTCACCCCACTGATTAGACCAGAAGGTAAATAACATAGTTACCCCACTGATTAGACCAGAGAGTGAATAACATAGAGTCACCCCACTGGTTAGACCAGAGAGTGAATAACATAGAGTCACCCCACTGATTAGACCAGAAAGTGAATAACATAGAGTCACCCCACTGGTTAGACCAGAAAGTGAATAACATAGAGTCACCCCACTGATTAGACCAGAAAGTGAATAACATGGAGTCACCCCGCTGGTTAGACCAGAGTGTGAATAACATAGTCACCCCACTGATTAGACCAGAAAGTGAATAACTTAGAGTCACCCCGCTGGTTAGACCAGAAAGTGAATAACATAGAGTCACCCCGCTGGTTAGACCAGAAAGTGAATAACATAGAGTCACCCCACTGGTTAGACCAGCAAGTGAATAACATAGCCACCCCACTGATTAGACCAGAAAGTGAATAACATAGTCACCCCACTGATTAGACCATAGAGTGAATAACATAGAGTCACCCCACTGATTAGACCAGAAAGTGAATAACATAGAGTCACCCCACTGCTTAGACCAGAACGTGAATAACATAGAGCCACCCCACTGATTAGACCAGAACGTGAATAACATAGAGTCACCCCACTGATTAGACCAGAGAGTGAATAACATAGAGTCACCCCACTGATTAGACCAGAGAGTGAATAACATAGTGTCACCCCACTGATTAGACCAGAAAGTGAATAACATAGAGTCACCCCGCTGGTTAGACCAGAAAGTGAATAACATAGTCACCCCACTAATTAGACCAGAGAGTGAATAACATAGAGTCACCCCACTGATTAGACCAGAAAGTGAATAACATAGAGTCACCCCACTGATTAGACCAGAACGTGAATAACATAGAGTCACCCCACTGATTAGACCAGAGAGTGAATAACATAGAGTCATCCCACTGATTAGACCAGAGAGTGAATAACATAGAGTCACCCCACTGATTAGACCAGAGAGTGAATAACATAGAGTCACCCCACTGATTAGACCAGAGAGTGAATAACATAGAGTCACCCCACTGATTAGACCAGAAAGTGGACAACATAGAGTCACCCCACTGATCAGACCAGAGAGTGAATAACATAGAGTCACCCACTGAGTAGACCAGAAAGTGAATAACATAGAGTCACCCCAGTGAGTAGACCAGAAAGTGAATAACATAGAGTCACACCACTGATTAGACCAGAACGTGAATAACATAGATTCACCCCACTGATTAGACCAGAGAGTGAATAACATAAAGACACCCCACTGATTAGACCAGAGAGTGAATAACATAGAGTCACCCCACTGATTAGACTAGAGAGTGAATAACATAGTCACCCCACTGATTAGACCAGAAAGTGGACAACATAGAGTCACCCCACTGATTAGACCAGAGAGTGAATAACATAGAGTCACCCCACTGAGTTGACCAGAAAGTGAATAACATAGAGTCACCCCACTGATTAGACCAGAAGGTGAATAACATAGTTACCCCACTGATTAGACCAGAGAGTGAATAACATAGAGTCACCCCACTGGATAGACCAGAAAGTGAATAACATAGAGTCACCCCACTGATTAGACCAGAAAGTGAATAACATAGAGTTACCTAACTGATTAGACCTGAAAGTGAATAACATGGAGTCACCCCGCTGGTTAGACCAGAGAGTGAATAACATAGAGTCACCCCACTGATTAGACCAGAGAGTGAATAACATAGAGTCACTCCACTGATTAGACCAGAAAGTGGACAACATAGAGTCACCCCACTGATTAGACCAGAAAGTGGATAACATAGAGTCACCCCACTGATTAGACCAGAAAGTGAATAACATAGTTACCCAATGATTAGACCAGAGAGTGAATAACATAGAGTCACCCCACTGGTTAGACCAGAAAGTGAATAACATAGAGTCACCCCAATGATTAGACCAGAAAGTGAATAACATAGAGTCACCCCGCTGGTTAGACCAGAAAGTGAATAACATAGAGTCACCCCGCTGGTTAGACCAGAGAGTGAATAACATAGAGTCACCCCACTGATTAGACCAGAAAGTGAATAACATAGACTCACCCCACTGGTTAGACCAGAAAGTGAATAACATAGACTCACCCCGCTGGTTAGACCAGAAAGTGAATAACATAGAGTCACCCTTCTGGTTAGACCAGAAAGTGAATAACATAGAGTCACCATGCTGGTTAGACCAGAAAGTGAATAACATAGCCACCCCACTGATTAGACCAGAAAGTGAATAACATAGTCACCCCACTGATTAGACCAGAGAGTGAATAACATAGAGTCATCCCACTGATTAGACCAGAGAGTGAATAACATAGAGTCACCCCACTGATTAGACCAGAGAGTGAATAACATAGAGTCACCCCACTGAGTTGACCAGAAAGTGAATAACATAGAGTCACCCCACTGATTAGACCAGAAGGTCAATAACATAGTTACCCCACTGGTTAGACCAGAGAGTGAATAACATAGAGTCACCCCACTGGTTAGACCAGAAAGTGAATAACATAGAGTCACCCCACTGGTTAGACCAGAAAGTGAATAACATAGCCACCCCACTGATTAGACCAGAAAGTGAATAACATAGTCATCCCACTGATTAGACCAGAGAGTGAATATCATAGAGTCACCCCACTGATTAGACCAGAAAGTGAATAACATAGAGTCACCCTTCTGGTTAGACCAGAAAGTGAATAACATAGAGTCACCCTGCTGGTTAGACCAGAAAGTGAATAACATAGAGTCACCCCACTGGTTAGACCAGAAAGTGAATAACATAGCCACCCCACTGATTAGACCAGAAAGTGAATAACATAGTCACCCCACTGATTAGACCAGAGACTGAATAACATAGAGTCACCCCACTGATTAGACCAGAAAGTGAATAACATAGAGTCACCCCACTGCTTAGACCAGAACGTGAATAACATAGAGTCACCCCACTGATTAGACCAGAACGTGAATAACATAGAGTCACCCCACTGATTAGACCAGAGAGTGAATAACATAGAGTCACCCCACTGATTAGACCAGAGAGTGAATAACATAGAGTCACCCCACTGAGTTGACCAGAAAGTGAATAACATAGAGTCACCCCACTGATTAGACCAGAAGGTAAATAACATAGTTACCCCACTGATTAGACCAGAGAGTGAATAACATAGAGTCACCCCACTGGTTAGACCAGAAAGTGAATAACATAGAGTCACCCCACTGGTTAGACCAGAAAGTGAATAACATAGCCACCCCACTGATTAGACCAGAAAGTGAATAACATAGTCATCCCATTGATTAGACCAGAGAGTGAATAACATAGAGTCACCCCACTGATTAGACCAGAAAGTGAATAACATAGAGTCACCCCACTGCTTAGACCAGAGAGTGAATAACATAGAGTCACCCCACTGATTAGACCAGAACGTGAATAACATAGAGTCACCCCACTGATTAGACCAGAGAGTGAATAACATAGAGTCACCCCACTGATTAGACCAGAGAGTGAATAACATAGAGTCACCCCACTGAGTTGACCAGAAAGTGAATAACATAGAGTCACCCCACTGATTAGACCAGAAGGTAAATAACATAGTTACCCCACTGATTAGACCAGAGAGTGAATAACATAGAGTCACCCCACTGGTTAGACCAGAAAGTGAATAACATAGAGTCACCCCACTGGTTAGACCAGAAAGTGAATAACATAGCCACCCCACTGATTAGACCAGAAAGTGAATAACATAGTCATCCCATTGATTAGACCAGAAAGTGAATAACATAGAGTCACCCCACTGATTAGACCAGAAAGTGAATAACATAGAGTCACCCCACTGCCTAGACCAGAGAGTGAATAACATAGAGTCACCCCACTGATTAGACCAGAACGTGAATAACATAGAGTCACCCCACTGATTAGACCAGAGAGTGAATAACATAGAGTCACCCCACTGATTAGACCAGAAAGTGAATAACATGGAGTCACCCCGCTGGTTAGACCAGAGAGTGAATAACATAGAGTCACCCCACTGATTAGACCAGAAAGTGAATAACATAGAGTCACCCCGCTGGTTAGACCAGAAAGTGAATAACATAGAGTCACCCCGCTGGTTAGACCAGAAAGTGAATAACATAGAGTCACCCCACTGGTTAGACCAGAAAGTGAATAACATAGAGTCACAACACTGGTTAGACCAGAAAGTGAATAACATAGCCACCCCACTGATTAGACCAGAAAGTGAATAACATAGTCACCCCACTGATTAGACCAGAGAGTGAATAACATAGAGTCACCCCACTGATTAGACCAGAAAGTGAATAACATAGTCATCCCACTGATTAGACCAGAAAGTGAATAACATGGAGTCACCCCGCTGGTTAGACCAGAGAGTGAATAACATAGTCACCCCACTGGTTAGACCAGAAAGTGAATAACATAGCCACCCCACTGATTAGACCAGAAAGTGAATAACATTGTCACCCCACTGATTAGACCAGAAAGTGAATAACATAGAGTCACCCCACTGCTTAGACCAGAACGTGAATAACATAGAGTCACCCCACTGATTAGACCAGAACGTGAATAACATAGAGTCACCCCACTGATTAGACCAGAGAGTGAATAACATAGAGTCACCCCAGTGAGTTGACCAGAAAGTGAATAACATAGAGTCACCCCACTGATTAGACCAGAAGGTAAATAACATAGGTACCCCACTGATTAGACCAGAGAGTGAATAACATAGAGTCACCCCACTGGTTAGACCAGAAAGTGAATAACATAGAGTCACCCCACTGGTTAGACCAGAGAGTGAATAACATAGCCACCCCACTGATTAGACCAGAAAGTGAATAACATAGTCATCCCACTGATTAGACCAGAAAGTGAATAACATAGAGTCACCCCACTGATTAGACCAGAAATTGAATAACATAGAGTCACCCCACTGCTTAGACCAGAGAGTGAATAACATAGAGTCACCCCACTGAGTTGACCAGAAAGTGAATAACATAGAGTCAACCCACTGATTAGACCAGAAAGTGAATAACATGGAGTCACCCCGCTGGTTAGACCAGAGAGTGAATAACATAGTCACCCCACTGATTAGACCAGAAAGTGAATAACATAGAGTCACCCCGCTGGTTAGACCAGAAAGTGAATAACATAGAGTCACCCCGCTGGTTAGACCAGAAAGTGAATAACATAGAGTCACCCCGCTGGTTAGACCAGAAAGTGAATAACATAGAGTCACCCCACTGGTTAGACCAGAAAGTGAATAACATAGCCACCCCACTGATTAGACCAGAAAGTGAATAACATAGTCACCCCACTAATTAGACCAGAGAGTGAATAACATAGAGTCACCCCACTGATTAGACCAGAAAGTGAATAACATAGAGTCACCCCACTGCTTAGACCAGAACGTGAATAACATAGAGCCACCCCACTGATTAGACCAGAACGTGAATAACATAGAGTCACCCCACTGATTAGACCAGAGAGTGAATAACATAGAGTCACACCACTGATTAGACCAGAGAGTGAATAACATAGTGTCACCCCACTGATTAGACCAGAAAGTGAATAACATAGAGTCACCCCACTGATTAGACCAGAAAGTGGACAACATAGAGTCACCCCACTGATTAGACCAGAGAGTGAATAACATAGAGTCACCCACTGAGTAGACCAGAAAGTGAATAACATAGAGTCACCCCAGTGAGTAGACCAGAAAGTGAATAACATAGAGTCACCCCACTGATTAGACCAGAACGTGAATAACATAGATTCACACCACTGATTAGACCAGAGAGTGAATAACATAAAGACACCCCACTGATTAGACCAGAGAGTGAATAACATAGAGTCACCCCACTGATTAGACCAGAGAGTGAATAACATAGAGTCACCCCACTGATTAGACCAGAAAGTGGACAACATAGAGTCACCCCACTGATTAGACCAGAGAGTGAATAACATAGAGTCACCCCACTGAGTTGACCAGAAAGTGAATAACATAGAGTCACCCCACTGATTAGACCAGAAGGTGAATAACATAGTTACCCCACTGATTAGACCAGAGAGTGAATAACATAGAGTCACCCCACTGGTTAGACCAGAAAGTGAATAACATAGAGTCACCCCACTGATTAGACCAGAAAGTGAATAACATAGAGTCACCCCAGTGAGTAGACCAGAAAGTGAATAACATGGAGTCACCCCGCTGGTTAGACCAGAGAGTGAATAACATAGAGTCACCCCGCTGGTTAGACCAGAAAGTGAATAAAATAGAGTCATCCCACTGGTTAAACCAGAAAGTGAATAACATAGAGTCACCCCACTGGTTAGACCAGAAAGTGAATAACATAGAGTCACCCCACTGATTAGACCAGAAAGTGAATAACATGGAGTCACCCCGCTGGTTAGACCAGAGTGTGAATAACATAGTCACCCCACTGATTAGACCAGAAAGTGAATAACTTAGAGTCACCCCGCTGGTTAGACCAGAAAGTGAATAACATAGAGTCACCCCGCTGGTTAGACCAGAAAGTGAATAACATAGAGTCACCCCACTGGTTAGACCAGCAAGTGAATAACATAGCCACCCCACTGATTAGACCAGAAAGTGAATAACATAGTCACCCCACTGATTAGACCATAGAGTGAATAACATAGAGTCACCCCACTGATTAGACCAGAAAGTGAATAACATAGAGTCACCCCACTGCTTAGACCAGAACGTGAATAACATAGAGTCACCCCACTGATTAGACCAGAACGTGAATAACATAGAGTCACCCCACTGATTAGACCAGAGAGTGAATAACATAGAGTCACCCCACTGATTAGACCAGAGAGTGAATAACATAGTGTCACCCCACTGATTAGACCAGAAAGTGAATAACATAGCCACCCCACTGATTAGACCAGAAAGTGAATAACATAGTCACCCCACTAATTAGACCAGAGAGTGAATAACATAGAGTCAACCCACTGATTAGACCAGAAAGTGAATAACATAGAGTCACCCCACTGATTAGACCAGAACGTGAATAACATAGAGTCACCCCACTGATTAGACCAGAACGTGAATAACATAGAGTCACCCCACTGATTAGACCAGAGAGTGAATAACATAGAGTCACCCCACTGATTAGACCAGAGAGTGAATAACATAGAGTCACCCCACTGATTAGACCAGAGAGTGAATAACATAGAGTCACCCCACTGATTAGACCAGAAAGTGGACAACATAGAGTCACCCCACTGGTTAGACCAGAGAGTGAATAACATAGAGTCACCCACTGAGTAGACCAGAAAGTGAATAACATAGAGTCACCCCAGTGAGTAGACCAGAAAGTGAATAACATAGAGTCACCCCACTGATTAGACCAGAACGTGAATAACATAGATTCACCCCACTGATTGGACCAGAGAGTGAATAACATAAAGACACCCCACTGATTAGACCAGAGAGTGAATAACATAGAGTCACCCCACTGATTAGACCAGAGAGTGAATAACATAGAGTCACCCCACTGATTAGACCAGAAAGTGGACAACATAGAGTCACCCCACTGATTAGACCAGAGAGTGAATAACATAGAGTCACCCCACTGAGTTGACCAGAAAGTGAATAACATAGAGTCACCCCACTGATTAGACCAGAAGGTGAATAACATAGTTACCCCACTGATTAGACCAGAGAGTGAATAACATAGAGTCACCCCACTGGTTAGACCAGAAAGTGAATAACATAGAGTCACCCCACTGATTAGACCAGAAAGTGAATAACATAGAGTCACCTAACTGATTAGACCAGAAAGTGAATAACATGGAGTCACCCCGCTGGTTAGATCAGAAAGTGAATAACATAGAGTCACCCCGCTGGTTAGACCAGAAAGTGAATAAAATAGAGTCACCCCACTGGTTAAACCAGAAAGTGAATAACATAGAGTCACCCCGCTGGTTAGACCAGAAAGTGAATAAAATAGAGTCACCCCACTGGTTAGACCAGAAAGTGAATAACATAGAGTCACCCCACTGATTAGACCAGAAAGTGAATAACATGGAGTCACCCCGCTGGTTAGACCAGAGTGTGAATAACATAGTCACCCCACTGATTAGACCAGAAAGTGAATAACTTAGAGTCACCCCGCTGGTTAGACCAGAAAGTGAATAACATAGAGTCACCCCGCTGGTTAGACCAGAAAGTGAATAACATAGAGTCACCCCACTGGTTAGACCAGCAAGTGAATAACATAGCCACCCCACTGATTAGACCAGAAAGTGAATAACATAGTCACCCCACTGATTAGACCATAGAGTGAATAACATAGAGTCACCCCACTGATTAGACCAGAAAGTGAATAACATAGAGTCACCCCACTGATTAGACCAGAACGTGAATAACATAGTCACCCCACTGATTAGACCAGAACGTGAATAACATAGAGTCACCCCACTGGTTAGACCAGAAAGTGAATAACATAGCCACCCCACTGATTAGACCAGAAAGTGAATAACATAGTCACCCCACTGATTAGACCAGAGAGTGAATAACATAGAGTCACCCCACTGATTAGACCAGAAAGTGGACAACATAGAGTCACCCCACTGATTAGACCAGAAAGTGGATAACATAGAGTCACCCCACTGATTAGACCAGAAAGTGAATAACATAGTTACCCCACTGATTAGACCAGAGAGTGAATAACATAGAGTCACCCCACTGGTTAGACCAGAAAGTGAATAACATAGAGTCACCCCAATGATTAGACCAGAAAGTGAATAACATAGAGTCACCCCGCTGGTTAGACCAGAAAGTGAATAACATAGAGTCACCCCGCTGGTTAGACCAGAGAGTGAATAACATAGAGTCACCCCACTGATTAGACCAGAAAGTGAATAACATAGACTCACCCCACTGGTTAGACCAGAAAGTGAATAACATAGAGTCACCCCGCTGGTTAGACCAGAAAGTGAATAACATAGAGTCACCCTTCTGGTTAGACCAGAAAGTGAATAACATAGAGTCACCATGCTGGTTAGACCAGAAAGTGAATAACATAGCCACCCCACTGATTAGACCAGAAAGTGAATAACATAGTCACCCCACTGATTAGACCAGAGAGTGAATAACATAGAGTCATGCCACTGATTAGACCAGAGAGTGAATAACATAGAGTCACCCCACTGATTAGACCAGAAAGTGAATAACATGGAGTCACCCCACTGGTTAGACCAGAGAGTGAATAACATAGAGTCACCCCACTGATTAGACCAGAAAGTGAATAACATAGAGTCACCCTTCTGGTTAGACCAGAAAGTGAATAACATAGAGTCACCCTGCTGGTTAGACCAGAAAGTGAATAACATAGAGTCACCCCACTGGTTAGACCAGAAAGTGAATAACATAGCCACCCCACTGATTAGACCAGAAAGTGAATAACATTGTCACCCCACTGATTAGACCAGAAAGTGAATAACATAGAGTCACCCCACTGCTTAGACCAGAACGTGAATAACATAGAGTCACCCCACTGATTAGACCAGAACGTGAATAACATAGTGTCACCCCACTGATTAGACCAGAGAGTGAATAACATAGAGTCACCCCAGTGAGTTGACCAGAAAGTGAATAACATAGAGTCACCCCACTGATTAGACCAGAAGGTAAATAACATAGGTACCCCACTGATTAGACCAGAGAGTGAATAACATAGAGTCACCCCACTGGTTAGACCAGAAAGTGAATAACATAGAGTCACCCCACTGGTTAGACCAGAGAGTGAATAACATAGCCACCCCACTGATTAGACCAGAAAGTGAATAACATAGTCATCCCACTGATTAGACCAGAAAGTGAATAACATAGAGTCACCCCACTGATTAGACCAGAAATTGAATAACATAGAGTCACCCCACTGCTTAGACCAGAGAGTGAATAACATAGAGTCACCCCACTGAGTTGACCAGAAAGTGAATAACATAGAGTCACCCCACTGATTAGACCAGAAAGTGAATAACATGGAGTCACCCCGCTGGTTAGACCAGAGAGTGAATAACATAGTCACCCCACTGATTAGACCAGAAAGTGAATAACATAGAGTCACCCCGCTGGTTAGACCAGAAAGTGAATAACATAGAGTCACCCCGCTGGTTAGACCAGAAAGTGAATAACATGGAGTCACCCCACTGGTTAGACCAGAGAGTGAATAACATAGAGTCACCCCACTGATTAGACCAGAAAGTGAATAACATAGAGTCACCCTTCTGGTTAGACCAGAAAGTGAATAACATAGAGTCACCCTGCTGGTTAGACCAGAAAGTGAATAACATAGAGTCACCCCACTGGTTAGACCAGAAAGTGAATAACATAGCCACCCCACTGATTAGACCAGAAAGTGAATAACATTGTCACCCCACTGATTAGACCAGAAAGTGAATAACATAGAGTCACCCCACTGCTTAGACCAGAACGTGAATAACATAGAGTCACCCCACTGATTAGACCAGAACGTGAATAACATAGAGTCACCCCACTGATTAGACCAGAGAGTGAATAACATAGAGTCACCCCAGTGAGTTGACCAGAAAGTGAATAACATAGAGTCACCCCACTGATTAGACCAGAAGGTAAATAACATAGGTACCCCACTGATTAGACCAGAGAGTGAATAACATAGAGTCACCCCACTGGTTAGACCAGAAAGTGAATAACATAGAGTCACCCCACTGGTTAGACCAGAGAGTGAATAACATAGCCACCCCACTGATTAGACCAGAAAGTGAATAACATAGTCATCCCACTGATTAGACCAGAAAGTGAATAACATAGAGTCACCCCACTGATTAGACCAGAAATTGAATAACATAGAGTCACCCCACTGCTTAGACCAGAGAGTGAATAACATAGAGTCACCCCACTGAGTTGACCAGAAAGTGAATAACATAGAGTCCCCCCACTGATTAGACCAGAAAGTGAATAACATGGAGTCACCCCGCTGGTTAGACCAGAGAGTGAATAACATAGTCACCCCACTGATTAGACCAGAAAGTGAATAACATAGAGTCACCCCGCTGGTTAGACCAGAGAGTGAATAACATAGAGTCACCCCACTGGTTAGACCAGAAAGTGAATAACATAGAGTCACCCCACTGATTAGACCAGAAAGTGAATAACATAGAGTCACCTAACTGATTAGACCAGAAAGTGAATAACATGGAGTCACCCCGCTGGTTAGATCAGAAAGTGAATAACATAGAGTCACCCCGCTGGTTAGACCAGAAAGTGAATAAAATAGAGTCACCCCACTGGTTAAACCAGAAAGTGAATAACATAGAGTCACCCCGCTGGTTAGACCAGAAAGTGAATAAAATAGAGTCACCCCACTGGTTAGACCAGAAAGTGAATAACATAGAGTCACCCCACTGATTAGACCAGAAAGTGAATAACATGGAGTCACCCCGCTGGTTAGACCAGAGTGTGAATAACATAGTCACCCCACTGATTAGACCAGAAAGTGAATAACTTAGAGTCACCCCGCTGGTTAGACCAGAAAGTGAATAACATAGAGTCACCCCGCTGGTTAGACCAGAAAGTGAATAACATAGAGTCACCCCACTGGTTAGACCAGCAAGTGAATAACATAGCCACCCCACTGATTAGACCAGAAAGTGAATAACATAGTCACCCCACTGATTAGACCATAGAGTGAATAACATAGAGTCACCCCACTGATTAGACCAGAAAGTGAATAACATAGAGTCACCCCACTGATTAGACCAGAACGTGAATAACATAGTCACCCCACTGATTAGACCAGAACGTGAATAACATAGAGTCACCCCACTGGTTAGACCAGAAAGTGAATAACATAGCCACCCCACTGATTAGACCAGAAAGTGAATAACATAGTCACCCCACTGATTAGACCAGAGAGTGAATAACATAGAGTCACCCCACTGATTAGACCAGAAAGTGGACAACATAGAGTCACCCCACTGATTAGACCAGAAAGTGGATAACATAGAGTCACCCCACTGATTAGACCAGAAAGTGAATAACATAGTTACCCCACTGATTAGACCAGAGAGTGAATAACATAGAGTCACCCCACTGGTTAGACCAGAAAGTGAATAACATAGAGTCACCCCAATGATTAGACCAGAAAGTGAATAACATAGAGTCACCCCGCTGGTTAGACCAGAAAGTGAATAACATAGAGTCACCCCGCTGGTTAGACCAGAGAGTGAATAACATAGAGTCACCCCACTGATTAGACCAGAAAGTGAATAACATAGACTCACCCCACTGGTTAGACCAGAAAGTGAATAACATAGAGTCACCCCGCTGGTTAGACCAGAAAGTGAATAACATAGAGTCACCCTTCTGGTTAGACCAGAAAGTGAATAACATAGAGTCACCATGCTGGTTAGACCAGAAAGTGAATAACATAGCCACCCCACTGATTAGACCAGAAAGTGAATAACATAGTCACCCCACTGATTAGACCAGAGAGTGAATAACATAGAGTCATGCCACTGATTAGACCAGAGAGTGAATAACATAGAGTCACCCCACTGATTAGACCAGAAAGTGAATAACATGGAGTCACCCCACTGGTTAGACCAGAGAGTGAATAACATAGAGTCACCCCACTGATTAGACCAGAAAGTGAATAACATAGAGTCACCCTTCTGGTTAGACCAGAAAGTGAATAACATAGAGTCACCCTGCTGGTTAGACCAGAAAGTGAATAACATAGAGTCACCCCACTGGTTAGACCAGAAAGTGAATAACATAGCCACCCCACTGATTAGACCAGAAAGTGAATAACATTGTCACCCCACTGATTAGACCAGAAAGTGAATAACATAGAGTCACCCCACTGCTTAGACCAGAACGTGAATAACATAGAGTCACCCCACTGATTAGACCAGAACGTGAATAACATAGAGTCACCCCACTGATTAGACCAGAGAGTGAATAACATAGAGTCACCCCAGTGAGTTGACCAGAAAGTGAATAACATAGAGTCACCCCACTGATTAGACCAGAAGGTAAATAACATAGGTACCCCACTGATTAGACCAGAGAGTGAATAACATAGAGTCACCCCACTGGTTAGACCAGAAAGTGAATAACATAGAGTCACCCCACTGGTTAGACCAGAGAGTGAATAACATAGCCACCCCACTGATTAGACCAGAAAGTGAATAACATAGTCATCCCACTGATTAGACCAGAAAGTGAATAACATAGAGTCACCCCACTGATTAGACCAGAAATTGAATAACATAGAGTCACCCCACTGCTTAGACCAGAGAGTGAATAACATAGAGTCACCCCACTGAGTTGACCAGAAAGTGAATAACATAGAGTCACCCCACTGATTAGACCAGAAAGTGAATAACATGGAGTCACCCCGCTGGTTAGACCAGAGAGTGAATAACATAGTCACCCCACTGATTAGACCAGAAAGTGAATAACATAGAGTCACCCCGCTGGTTAGACCAGAAAGTGAATAACATAGAGTCACCCCGCTGGTTAGACCAGAAAGTGAATAACATGGAGTCACCCCACTGGTTAGACCAGAGAGTGAATAACATAGAGTCACCCCACTGATTAGACCAGAAAGTGAATAACATAGAGTCACCCTTCTGGTTAGACCAGAAAGTGAATAACATAGAGTCACCCTGCTGGTTAGACCAGAAAGTGAATAACATAGAGTCACCCCACTGGTTAGACCAGAAAGTGAATAACATAGCCACCCCACTGATTAGACCAGAAAGTGAATAACATTGTCACCCCACTGATTAGACCAGAAAGTGAATAACATAGAGTCACCCCACTGCTTAGACCAGAACGTGAATAACATAGAGTCACCCCACTGATTAGACCAGAACGTGAATAACATAGAGTCACCCCACTGATTAGACCAGAGAGTGAATAACATAGAGTCACCCCAGTGAGTTGACCAGAAAGTGAATAACATAGAGTCACCCCACTGATTAGACCAGAAGGTAAATAACATAGGTACCCCACTGATTAGACCAGAGAGTGAATAACATAGAGTCACCCCACTGGTTAGACCAGAAAGTGAATAACATAGAGTCACCCCACTGGTTAGACCAGAGAGTGAATAACATAGCCACCCCACTGATTAGACCAGAAAGTGAATAACATAGTCATCCCACTGATTAGACCAGAAAGTGAATAACATAGAGTCACCCCACTGATTAGACCAGAAATTGAATAACATAGAGTCACCCCACTGCTTAGACCAGAGAGTGAATAACATAGAGTCACCCCACTGAGTTGACCAGAAAGTGAATAACATAGAGTCCCCCCACTGATTAGACCAGAAAGTGAATAACATGGAGTCACCCCGCTGGTTAGACCAGAGAGTGAATAACATAGTCACCCCACTGATTAGACCAGAAAGTGAATAACATAGAGTCACCCCGCTGGTTAGACCAGAAAGTGAATAACATAGAGTCACCCCGCTGGTTAGACCAGAAAGTGAATAACATAGAGTCACCCCACTGGTTAGACCAGAAAGTGAATAACATAGCCACCCCACTGATTAGACCAGAAAGTGAATAACATAGTCACCCCACTAATTAGACCAGAGAGTGAATAACATAGAGTCACCCCACTGATTAGACCAGAAAGTCAATAACATAGAGTCACCCCACTGCTTAGACCAGAACGTGAATAACATAGAGCCACCCCACTGATTAGACCAGAACGTGAATAACATAGAGTCACCCCACTGATTAGACCAGAGAGTGAATAACATAGAGTCACACCACTGATTAGACCAGAGAGTGAATAACATAGTGTCACCCCACTGATTAGACCAGAAAGTGAATAACATAGCCACCCCACTGATTAGACCAGAAAGTGAATAACATAGTCACCCCACTAATTAGACCAGAGAGTGAATAACATAGAGTCACCCCACTGATTAGACCAGAAAGTGAATAACATAGAGTCACCCCACTGATTAGACCAGAACGTGAATAACATAGAGTCACCCCACTGATTAGACCAGAACGTGAATAACATAGAGTCACCCCACTGATTAGACCAGAGAGTGAATAACATAGAGTCACCCCACTGATTAGACCAGAGAGTGAATAACATAGAGTCACCCCACTGATTAGACCAGAGAGTGAATAACATAGAGTCACCCCACTGATTAGACCAGAAAGTGGACAACATAGAGTCACCCCACTGATTAGACCAGAGAGTGAATAACATAGAGTCACCCACTGAGTAGACCAGAAAGTGAATAACATAGAGTCACCCCACTGATTAGACCAGAACGTGAATAACAGAGATTCACACCACTGATTAGACCAGAGAGTGAATAACATAAAGACACCCCACTGATTAGACCAGAGAGTGAATAACATAGAGTCACCCCACTGATTAGACCAGAAAGTGGACAACATAGAGTCACCCCACTGATTAGACCAGAGAGTGAATAACATAGAGTCACCCCACTGAGTTGACCAGAAAGTGAATAACATAGAGTCACCCCACTGATTAGACCAGAAGGTGAATAACATAGTTACCCCACTGATTAGACCAGAGAGTGAATAACATAGAGTCAGCCCACTGGTTAGACCAGAAAGTGAATAACATAGAGTCACCCCACTGATTAGACCAGAAAGTGAATAACATAGAGTCACCTAACTGATTAGACCAGAAAGTGAATGACATGGAGTCACCCCGCTGGTTAGACCAGAAAGTGAATAACATAGAGTCACCCCGCTGGTTTGACCAGAAAGTGAATAAAATAGAGTCACCCCACTGGTTAAACCAAAAAGTGAATAACATAGAGTCACCCCACTGGTTAGACCAGAAAGTGAATAACATAGAGTCACCCCACTGATTAGACCAGAAAGTGAATAACATGGAGTCACCCCGCTGGTTAGACCAGAGTGTGAATAACATAGTCACCCCACTGATTAGACCAGAAAGTGAATAACTTAGAGTCACCCCGCTGGTTAGACCAGAAAGTGAATAACATAGAGTCACCCCGCTGGTTAGACCAGAAAGTGAATAACATAGAGTCACCCCACTGGTTAGACCAGCAAGTGAATAACATAGCCACCCCACTGATTAGACCAGAAAGTGAATAACATAGTCACCCCACTGATTAGACCATAGAGTGAATAACATAGAGTCACCCCACTGATTAGACCAGAAAGTGAATAACATAGAGTCACCCCACTGCTTAGACCAGAACGTGAATAACATAGAGCCACCCCACTGATTAGACCAGAACGTGAATAACATAGAGTCACCCCACTGATTAGACCAGAGAGTGAATAACATAGAGTCACCCCACTGATTAGACCAGAGAGTGAATAACATAGTGTCACCCCACTGATTAGACCAGAAAGTGAATAACATAGAGTCACCCCGCTGGTTAGACCAGAAAGTGAATAACATAGTCACCCCACTAATTAGACCAGAGAGTGAATAACATAGAGTCACCCCACTGATTAGACCAGAGAGTGAATAACATAGAGTCACCCCACTGATTAGACCAGAAAGTGGACAACATAGAGTCACCCCACTGATTAGACCAGAGAGTGAATAACATAGAGTCACCCACTGAGTAGACCAGAAAGTGAATAACATAGAGTCACCCCAGTGAGTAGACCAGAAAGTGAATAACATAGAGTCACCCCACTGATTAGACCAGAACGTGAATAACATAGATTCACCCCACTGATTAGACCAGAGAGTGAATAACATAAAGACACCCCACTGATTAGACCAGAGAGTGAATAACATAGAGTCACCCCACTGATTAGACCAGAGAGTGAATAACATAGAGTCAACCCACTGATTAGACCAGAAAGTGGACAACATAGAGTCACCCCACTGATTAGACCAGAGAGTGAATAACATAGAGTCACCCCACTGAGTTGACCAGAAAGTGAATAACATAGAGTCACCCCACTGATTAGACCAGAAGGTGAATAACATAGTTACCCCACTGATTAGACCAGAGAGTGAATAACATAGAGTCACCCACTGAGTAGACCAGAAAGTGAATAACATAGAGTCACCCCAGTGAGTAGACCAGAAAGTGAATAACATAGAGTCACCCCACTGATTAGACCAGAACGTGAATAACATAGATTCACCCCACTGATTAGACCAGAGAGTGAATAACATAAAGACACCCCACTGATTAGACCAGAGAGTGAATAACATAGAGTCACCCCACTGATTAGACCAGAGAGTGAATAACATAGAGTCACCCCACTGATTAGACCAGAAAGTGGACAACATAGAGTCACCCCACTGATTAGACCAGAGAGTGAATAACATAGAGTCACCCCACTGAGTTGACCAGAAAGTGAATAACATAGAGTCACCCCACTGATTAGACCAGAAGGTGAATAACATAGTTACCCCACTGATTAGACCAGAGAGTGAATAACATAGAGTCACCCCACTGGATAGACCAGAAAGTGAATAACATAGAGTCACCCCACTGATTAGACCAGAAAGTGAATAACATAGAGTCACCTAACTGATTAGACCAGAAAGTGAATAACATGGAGTCACCCCGCTGGTTAGACCAGAGAGTGAATAACATAGAGTCACCCCACTGATTAGACCAGAGAGTGAATAACATAGAGTCACCCCACTGATTAGACCAGAAAGTGGACAACATAGAGTCACCCCACTGATTAGACCAGAAAGTGGATAACATAGAGTCACCCCACTGATTAGACCAGAAAGTGAATAACATAGTTACCCCACTGATTAGACCAGAGAGTGAATAACATAGAGTCACCCCACTGGTTAGACCAGAAAGTGAATAACATAGAGTCACCCCAATGATTAGACCAGAAAGTGAATAACATAGAGTCACCCCGCTGGTTAGACCAGAAAGTGAATAACATAGAGTCACCCCGCTGGTTAGACCAGAGAGTGAATAACATAGAGTCACCCCACTGATTAGACCAGAAAGTGAATAACATAGACTCACCCCACTGGTTAGACCAGAAAGTGAATAACATAGAGTCACCCCGCTGGTTAGACCAGAAAGTGAATAACATAGAGTCACCCTTCTGGTTAGACCAGAAAGTGAATAACATAGAGTCACCATGCTGGTTAGACCAGAAAGTGAATAACATAGCCACCCCACTGATTAGACCAGAAAGTGAATAACATAGTCACCCCACTGATTAGACCAGAGAGTGAATAACATAGAGTCATCCCACTGATTAGACCAGAGAGTGAATAACATAGAGTCACCCCACTGATTAGACCAGAGAGTGAATAACATAGAGTCACCCCACTGAGTTGACCAGAAAGTGAATAACATAGAGTCACCCCACTGATTAGACCAGAAGGTAAATAACATAGTTACCCCACTGATTAGACCAGAGAGTGAATAACATAGAGTCACCCCACTGGTTAGACCAGAGAGTGAATAACATAGAGTCACCCCACTGATTAGACCAGAAAGTGAATAACATAGAGTCACCCCACTGGTTAGACCAGAAAGTGAATAACATAGAGTCACCCCACTGATTAGACCAGAAAGTGAATAACATGGAGTCACCCCGCTGGTTAGACCAGAGTGTGAATAACATAGTCACCCCACTGATTAGACCAGAAAGTGAATAACTTAGAGTCACCCCGCTGGTTAGACCAGAAAGTGAATAACATAGAGTCACCCCGCTGGTTAGACCAGAAAGTGAATAACATAGAGTCACCCCACTGGTTAGACCAGCAAGTGAATAACATAGCCACCCCACTGATTAGACCAGAAAGTGAATAACATAGTCACCCCACTGATTAGACCATAGAGTGAATAACATAGAGTCACCCCACTGATTAGACCAGAAAGTGAATAACATAGAGTCACCCCACTGCTTAGACCAGAACGTGAATAACATAGAGCCACCCCACTGATTAGACCAGAACGTGAATAACATAGAGTCACCCCACTGATTAGACCAGAGAGTGAATAACATAGAGTCACCCCACTGATTAGACCAGAGAGTGAATAACATAGTGTCACCCCACTGATTAGACCAGAAAGTGAATAACATAGAGTCACCCCGCTGGTTAGACCAGAAAGTGAATAACATAGTCACCCCACTAATTAGACCAGAGAGTGAATAACATAGAGTCACCCCACTGATTAGACCAGAAAGTGAATAACATAGAGTCACCCCACTGATTAGACCAGAACGTGAATAACATAGAGTCACCCCACTGATTAGACCAGAGAGTGAATAACATAGAGTCACCCCACTGATTAGACCAGAGAGTGAATAACATAGAGTCACCCCACTGATTAGACCAGAGAGTGAATAACATAGAGTCACCCCACTGATTAGACCAGAGAGTGAATAACATAGAGTCACCCCACTGATTAGACCAGAAAGTGGACAACATAGAGTCACCCCACTGATTAGACCAGAGAGTGAATAACATAGAGTCACCCACTGAGTAGACCAGAAAGTGAATAACATAGAGTCACCCCAGTGAGTAGACCAGAAAGTGAATAACATAGAGTCACCCCACTGATTAGACCAGAACGTGAATAACATAGATTCACCCCACTGATTAGACCAGAGAGTGAATAACATAAAGACACCCCACTGATTAGACCAGAGAGTGAATAACATAGAGTCACCCCACTGATTAGACCAGAGAGTGAATAACATAGTCACCCCACTGATTAGACCAGAAAGTGGACAACATAGAGTCACCCCACTGATTAGACCAGAGAGTGAATAACATAGAGTCACCCCACTGAGTTGACCAGAAAGTGAATAACATAGAGTCACCCCACTGATTAGACCAGAAGGTGAATAACATAGTTACCCCACTGATTAGACCAGAGAGTGAATAACATAGAGTCACCCCACTGGATAGACCAGAAAGTGAATAACATAGAGTCACCCCACTGATTAGACCAGAAAGTGAATAACATAGAGTCACCTAACTGATTAGACCAGAAAGTGAATAACATGGAGTCACCCCGCTGGTTAGACCAGAGAGTGAATAACATAGAGTCACCCCACTGATTAGACCAGAGAGTGAATAACATAGAGTCACCCCACTGATTAGACCAGAAAGTGGACAACATAGAGTCACCCCACTGATTAGACCAGAAAGTGGATAACATAGAGTCACCCCACTGATTAGACCAGAAAGTGAATAACATAGTTACCCCACTGATTAGACCAGAGAGTGAATAACATAGAGTCACCCCACTGGTTAGACCAGAAAGTGAATAACATAGAGTCACCCCAATGATTAGACCAGAAAGTGAATAACATAGAGTCACCCCGCTGGTTAGACCAGAAAGTGAATAACATAGAGTCACCCCGCTGGTTAGACCAGAGAGTGAATAACATAGAGTCACCCCACTGATTAGACCAGAAAGTGAATAACATAGACTCACCCCACTGGTTAGACCAGAAAGTGAATAACATAGACTCACCCCGCTGGTTAGACCAGAAAGTGAATAACATAGAGTCACCCTTCTGGTTAGACCAGAAAGTGAATAACATAGAGTCACCATGCTGGTTAGACCAGAAAGTGAATAACATAGCCACCCCACTGATTAGACCAGAAAGTGAATAACATAGTCACCCCACTGATTAGACCAGAGAGTGAATAACATAGAGTCATCCCACTGATTAGACCAGAGAGTGAATAACATAGAGTCACCCCACTGATTAGACCAGAGAGTGAATAACATAGAGTCACCCCACTGAGTTGACCAGAAAGTGAATAACATAGTTACCCCACTGGTTAGACCAGAGAGTGAATAACATAGAGTCACCCCACTGATTAGACCAGAAGGTCAATAACATAGTTACCCCACTGGTTAGACCAGAGAGTGAATAACATAGAGTCACCCCACTGGTTAGACCAGAAAGTGAATAACATAGAGTCACCCCACTGGTTAGACCAGAAAGTGAATAACATAGCCACCCCACTGATTAGACCAGAAAGTGAATAACATAGTCATCCCACTGATTAGACCAGAGAGTGAATAACATAGAGTCACCCGACTGATTAGACCAGAGAGTGAATAACATAGAGTCACCCCACTGAGTTTACCAGAAAGTGAATAACATAGAGTCACCCCACTGATTAGACCAGAAGGTAAATAACATAGTTACCCCACTGATTAGACCAGAGAGTGAATAACATAGAGTCACCCCACTGGTTAGACCAGAAAGTGAATAACATAGAGTCACCCCACTGGTTAGACCAGAAAGTGAATAACATAGCCACCCCACTGATTAGACCAGAAAGTGAATAACATAGTCATCCCATTGATTAGACCAGAGAGTGAATAACATAGAGTCACCCCACTGATTAGACCAGAAAGTGAATAACATAGAGTCACCCTTCTGGTTAGACCAGAAAGTGAATAACATAGAGTCACCATGCTGGTTAGACCAGAAAGTGAATAACATAGCCACCCCACTGATTAGACCAGAAAGTGAATAACATAGTCACCCCACTGATTAGACCAGAGAGTGAATAACATAGAGTCATCCCACTGATTAGACCAGAGAGTGAATAACATAGAGTCACCCCACTGATTAGACCAGAGAGTGAATAACATAGAGTCACCCCACTGAGTTGACCAGAAAGTGAATAACATAGTTACCCCACTGGTTAGACCAGAGAGTGAATAACATAGAGTCACCCCACTGATTAGACCAGAAGGTCAATAACATAGTTACCCCACTGGTTAGACCAGAGAGTGAATAACATAGAGTCACCCCACTGGTTAGACCAGAAAGTGAATAACATAGAGTCACCCCACTGGTTAGACCAGAAAGTGAATAACATAGCCACCCCACTGATTAGACCAGAAAGTGAATAACATAGTCATCCCACTGATTAGACCAGAGAGTGAATAACATAGAGTCACCCCACTGATTAGACCAGAAAGTGAATAACATAGAGTCACCCTTCTGGTTAGACCAGAAAGTGAATAACATAGAGTCACCCTGCTGGTTAGACCAGAAAGTGAATAACATAGAGTCACCCCACTGGTTAGACCAGAAAGTGAATAACATAGCCACCCCACTGATTAGACCAGAAAGTGAATAACATAGTCACCCCACTGATTAGACCAGAGACTGAATAACATAGAGTCACCCCACTGATTAGACCAGAAAGTGAATAACATAGAGTCACCCCACTGCTTAGACCAGAACGTGAATAACATAGAGTCACCCCACTGATTAGACCAGAACGTGAATAACATAGAGTCACCCCACTGATTAGACCAGAGAGTGAATAACATAGAGTCACCCCACTGATTAGACCAGAGAGTGAATAACATAGAGTCACCCCACTGAGTTGACCAGAAAGTGAATAACATAGAGTCACCCCACTGATTAGACCAGAAGGTAAATAACATAGTTACCCCACTGATTAGACCAGAGAGTGAATAACATAGAGTCACCCCACTGGTTAGACCAGAAACTGAATAACATAGAGTCACCCCACTGGTTAGACCAGAAAGTGAATAACATAGTCATCCCATTGATTAGACCAGAGAGTGAATAACATAGAGTCACCCCACTGATTAGACCAGAAAGTGAATAACATAGAGTCACCCCACTGCTTAGACCAGAGAGTGAATAACATAGAGTCACCCCACTGATTAGACCAGAACGTGAATAACATAGAGTCACCCCACTGATTAGACCAGAGAGTGAATAACATAGAGTCACCCCACTGATTAGACCAGAAAGTGAATAACATGGAGTCACCCCGCTGGTTAGACCAGAGAGTGAATAACATAGAGTCACCCCACTGATTAGACCAGAAAGTGAATAACATAGAGTCACCCCGCTGGTTAGACCAGAAAGTGAATAACATAGAGTCACCCCGCTGGTTAGACCAGAAAGTGAATAACATATAGTCACCCCACTGGTTAGACCAGAAAGTGAATAACATAGAGTCACCCCACTGGTTAGACCAGAAAGTGAATAACATAGTCACCCCACTGATTAGACCAGAGACTGAATAACATAGAGTCACCCCACTGATTAGACCAGAAAGTGAATAACATAGAGTCACCACACTGCTTAGACCAGAACGTGAATAACATAGAGTCACCCCACTGATTAGACCAGAGCGTGAATAACATAGAGTCACCCCACTGATTAGACCAGAGAGTGAATAACATAGAGTCACCCCACTGATTAGACCAGAGAGTGAATAACATAGAGTCACCCCACTGAGTTGACCAGAAAGTGAATAACATAGAGTCACCCCACTGATTAGACCAGAAGGTAAATAACATAGTTACCCCACTGATTAGACCAGAGAGTGAATAACATAGAGTCACCCCACTGGTTAGACCAGAAAGTGAATAACATAGAGTCACCCCACTGGTTAGACCAGAAAGTGAATAACATAGCCACCCCACTGATTAGACCAGAAAGTGAATAACATAGTCATCCCATTGATTAGACCAGAGAGTGAATAACATAGAGTCACCCCACTGATTAGACCAGAAAGTGAAAAACATAGAGTCACCCCACTGCTTAGACCAGAGAGTGAATAACATAGAGTCACCCCACTGATTAGACCAGAACGTGAATAACATAGAGTCACCCCACTGATTAGACCAGAGAGTGAATAACATAGAGTCACCCCACTGAGTTGACCAGAAAGTGAATAACATAGAGTCACCCCACTGATTAGACCAGAAGGTAAATAACATAGTTACCCCACTGATTAGACCAGAGAGTGAATAACATAGAGTCACCCCACTGGTTAGACCAGAAAGTGAATAACATAGAGTCACAACACTGGTTAGACCAGAAAGTGAATAACATAGCCACCCCACTGATTAGACCAGAAAGTGAATAACATAGTCACCCCACTGATTAGACCAGAGAGTGAATAACATAGAGTCACCCCACTGATTAGACCAGAAAGTGAATAACATAGTCATCCCACTGATTAGACCAGAGAGTGAATAACATAGAGTCACCCCGCTGATTAGACCAGAAAGTGAATAACATAGAGTCACCCCACTGCTTAGACCAGAGAGTGAATAACATAGAGTCACCCCACTGATTAGACCAGAACGTGAATAACATAGAGTCACCCCACTGATTAGACCAGAAAGTGAATAACATGGAGTCACCCCACTGGTTAGACCAGAAAGTGAATAACATAGCCACCCCACTGATTAGACCAGAAAGTGAATAACATAGTCATCCCATTGATTAGACCAGAGAGTGAATAACATAGAGTCACCCCACTGATTAGACCAGAAAGTGAAAAACATAGAGTCACCCCACTGCTTAGACCAGAGAGTGAATAACATAGAGTCACCCCACTGATTAGACCAGAACGTGAATAACATAGAGTCACCCCACTGATTAGACCAGAGAGTGAATAACATAGAGTCACCCCACTGAGTTGACCAGAAAGTGAATAACATAGAGTCACCCCACTGATTAGACCAGAAGGTAAATAACATAGTTACCCCACTGATTAGACCAGAGAGTGAATAACATAGAGTCACCCCACTGGTTAGACCAGAAAGTGAATAACATAGAGTCACAACACTGGTTAGACCAGAAAGTGAATAACATAGCCACCCCACTGATTAGACCAGAAAGTGAATAACATAGTCACCCCACTGGTTAGACCAGAGAGTGAATAACATAGAGTCACCCCACTGATTAGACCAGAAAGTGAATAACATAGTCATCCCACTGATTAGACCAGAGAGTGAATAACATAGAGTCACCCCACTGATTAGACCAGAAAGTGAATAACATAGAGTCACCCCACTGGTTAGACCAGAAAGTGAATAACATAGCCACCCCACTGATTAGACCAGAAAGTGAATAACATAGTCATCCCATTGATTAGACCAGAGAGTGAATAACATAGAGTCACCCCACTGATTAGACCAGAAAGTGAAAAACATAGAGTCACCCCACTGCTTAGACCAGAGAGTGAATAACATAGAGTCACCCCACTGATTAGACCAGAACGTGAATAACATAGAGTCACCCCACTGATTAGACCAGAGAGTGAATAACATAGAGTCACCCCACTGAGTTGACCAGAAAGTGAATAACATAGAGTCACCCCACTGATTAGACCAGAAGGTAAATAACATAGTTACCCCACTGATTAGACCAGAGAGTGAATAACATAGAGTCACCCCACTGGTTAGACCAGAAAGTGAATAACATAGAGTCACCCCACTGGTTAGACCAGAAAGTGAATAACATAGCCACCCCACTGATTAGACCAGAAAGTGAATAACATAGTCATCCCATTGATTAGACCAGAGAGTGAATAACATAGAGTCACCCCACTGATTAGACCAGAAAGTGAAAAACATAGAGTCACCCCACTGCTTAGACCAGAGAGTGAATAACATAGAGTCACCCCACTGATTAGACCAGAACGTGAATAACATAGAGTCACCCCACTGATTAGACCAGAGAGTGAATAACATAGAGTCACCCCACTGAGTTGACCAGAAAGTGAATAACATAGAGTCACCCCACTGATTAGACCAGAAGGTAAATAACATAGTTACCCCACTGATTAGACCAGAGAGTGAATAACATAGAGTCACCCCACTGGTTAGACCAGAAAGTGAATAACATAGAGTCACAACACTGGTTAGACCAGAAAGTGAATAACATAGCCACCCCACTGATTAGACCAGAAAGTGAATAACATAGTCACCCCACTGATTAGACCAGAGAGTGAATAACATAGAGTCACCCCACTGGTTAGACCAGAAAGTGAATAACATAGAGTCACAACACTGGTTAGACCAGAAAGTGAATAACATAGCCACCCCACTGATTAGACCAGAAAGTGAATAACATAGTCACCCCACTGATTAGACCAGAGAGTGAATAACATAGAGTCACCCCACTGATTAGACCAGAAAGTGAATAACATAGTCATCCCACTGATTAGACCAGAGAGTGAATAACATAGAGTCACCCCACTGATTAGACCAGAAAGTGAATAACATAGAGTCACCCCACTGCTTAGACCAGAGAGTGAATAACATAGAGTCACCCCACTGATTAGACCAGAACGTGAATAACATAGAGTCACCCCACTGATTAGACCAGAAAGTGAATAACATGGAGTCACCCCACTGGTTAGACCAGAAAGTGAATAACATAGCCACCCCACTGATTAGACCAGAAAGTGAATAACATAGTCATCCCATTGATTAGACCAGAGAGTGAATAACATAGAGTCACCCCACTGATTAGACCAGAAAGTGAAAAACATAGAGTCACCCCACTGCTTAGACCAGAGAGTGAATAACATAGAGTCACCCCACTGATTAGACCAGAACGTGAATAACATAGAGTCACCCCACTGATTAGACCAGAGAGTGAATAACATAGAGTCACCCCACTGAGTTGACCAGAAAGTGAATAACATAGAGTCACCCCACTGATTAGACCAGAAGGTAAATAACATAGTTACCCCACTGATTAGACCAGAGAGTGAATAACATAGAGTCACCCCACTGGTTAGACCAGAAAGTGAATAACATAGAGTCACAACACTGGTTAGACCAGAAAGTGAATAACATAGCCACCCCACTGATTAGACCAGAAAGTGAATAACATAGTCACCCCACTGGTTAGACCAGAGAGTGAATAACATAGAGTCACCCCACTGATTAGACCAGAAAGTGAATAACATAGTCATCCCACTGATTAGACCAGAGAGTGAATAACATAGAGTCACCCCACTGATTAGACCAGAAAGTGAATAACATAGAGTCACCCCACTGCTTAGACCAGAGAGTGAATAACATAGAGTCACCCCACTGATTAGACCAGAACGTGAATAACATAGAGTCACCCCAATGATTAAACCAGAGAGTGAATAACATAGAGTCACCCCACTGATTAGACCAGAAAGTGAATAACATGGAGTCACCCCACTGATTAGACCAGAAAGTGAATAACATGGAGTCACCCCGCTGGTTAGACCAGAGAGTGAATAACATAGAGTCACCCCACTGATTAGACCAGAAAGTGAATAACATAGAGTCACCCCGCTGGTTAGACCAGAAAGTGAATAACATAGAGTCACCCCGCTGGTTAGACCAGAAAGTGAATAACATATAGTCACCCCACTGGTTAGACCAGAAAGTGAATAACATAGAGTCACCCCACTGGTTAGACCAGAAAGTGAATAACATAGTCACCCCACTGATTAGACCAGAGACTGAATAACATAGAGTCGCCCCACTGATTAGACCAGAAAGTGAATAACATAGAGTCACCCCACTGCTTAGACCAGAACGTGAATAACATAGAGTCACCCCACTGATTAGACCAGAACGTGAATAACATAGAGTCACCCCACTGATTAGACCAGAGAGTGAATAACATAGAGTCACCCCACTGATTAGACCAGAGAGTGAATAACATAGAGTCACCCCACTGGTTAGACCAGAAAGTGAATAACATAGAGTCACCCCACTGGTTAGACCAGAAAGTGAATAACATAGCCACCCCACTGATTAGACCAGAAAGTGAATAACATAGTCATCCCATTGATTAGACCAGAGAGTGAATAACATAGAGTCACCCCACTGATTAGACCAGAAAGTGAAAAACATAGAGTCACCCCACTGCTTAGACCAGAGAGTGAATAACATAGAGTCACCCCAATGATTACACCAGAACGTGAATAACATAGAGTCACCCCACTGATTAGACCAGAGAGTGAATAACATAGAGTCACCCCACTGATTAGACCAGAAAGTGAATAACATGGAGTCACCCCGCTGGTTAGACCAGAGAGTGAATAACATAGAGTCACCCCACTGATTAGACCAGAAAGTCAATAACATAGAGTCACCCTTCTGGTTAGACCAGAAAGTGAATAACATAGAGTCACCCTGCTGGTTAGACCAGAAAGTGAATAACATAGAGTCACCCCACTGGTTAGACCAGAAAGTGAATAACATAGAGTCACCCCACTGGTTAGACCAGAAAGTGAATAACATAGCCACCCCACTGATTAGACCAGAAAGTGAATAACATAGTCACCCCACTGATTAGACCAGAGAGTGAATAACATAGAGTCACCCCACTGATTAGACCAGAAAGTGAATAACATAGTCATCCCACTGATTAGACCAGAGAGTGAATAACATAGAGTCACCCCACTGATTAGACCAGAAAGTGAATAACATAGAGTCACCCCACTGCTTAGACCAGAGAGTGAATAACATAGAGTCACCCCACTGATTAGACCAGAACGTGAATAACATAGAGTCACCCCACTGATTAGACCAGAGAGTGAATAACATAAAGTCACCCCACTGATTAGACCAGAAAGTGAATAACATGGAGTCACCCCGCTGGTTAGACCTGAGAGTGAATAACATAGAGTCACCCCACTGATTAGACCAGAAAGTCAATAACATAGAGTCACCCTTCTGGTTAGACCAGAAAGTGAATAACATAGAGTCACCCTGCTGGTTAGACCAGAAAGTGAATAACATAGAGTCATCCCACTGGTTAGACCAGAAAGTGAATAACATAGCCACCCCACTGATTAGACCAGAAAGTGAATAACATAGTCACCCCACTGATTAGACCACAGACTGAATAACATAGAGTCACCCCACTGATTAGACCAGAAAGTGAATAACATAGAGTCACCCCACTGCTTAGACCAGAACGTGAATAACATAGAGTCACCCCACTGATTAGACCAGAAAGTGAATAACATAGAGTCACCCCACTGATTAGACCAGAACGTGAATAACATAGAGTCACCCCACTGATTAGACCAGAGAGTGAATAACATAGAGTCACCCCACTGATTAGACCAGAGAGTGAATGACATGGAGTCACCCCGCTGGTTAGACCAGAGAGTGAATGACATGGAGTCACCCCGCTGGTTAGACCAGAGAGTGAATAACATAGAGTCACCCCACTGATTAGACCAGAAAGTGAATAACATAGAGTCACCCCGCTGGTTAGACCAGAAAGTGAATAACATAGAGTCACCCCGCTGGTTAGACCAGAAAGTGAATAACATAGAGTCACCCCACTGATTAGACCAGAAAGTGAATAACATAGTCATCCCACTGATTAGACCAGAGAGTGAATAACATAGAGTCACCCCACTGATTAGACCAAAAAGTGAATAACATAGAGTCACCCCACTGCTTAGACCAGAGAGTGAATAACATAGAGTCACCCCACTGATTAGACCAGAACGTGAATAACATAGAGTCACCCCACTGATTAGACCAGAGAGTGAATAACATAGAGTCACCCCACTGATTAGACCAGAAAGTGAATAACATGGAGTCACCCCGCTGGTTAGACCTGAGAGTGAATAACATAGAGTCACCCCACTGATTAGACCAGAAAGTCAATAACATAGAGTCACCCTTCTGGTTAGACCAGAAAGTGAATAACATAGAGTCACCCTGCTGGTTAGACCAGAAAGTGAATAACATAGAGTCACCCCACTGGTTAGACCAGAAAGTGAATAACATAGCCACCCCACTGATTAGACCAGAAAGTGAATAACATAGTCACCCCAGTGATTAGACCACAGACTGAATAACATAGAGTCACCCCACTGATTAGACCAGAAAGTGAATAACATAGAGTCACCCCACTGCTTAGACCAGAACGTGAATAACATAGAGTCACCCCACTGATTAGACCAGAAAGTGAATAACATAGAGTCACCCCACTGATTAGACCAGAACGTGAATAACATAGAGTCACCCCACTGATTAGACCAGAGAGTGAATAACATAGAGTCACCCCACTGATTAGACCAGAGAGTGAATGACATGGAGTCACCCCGCTGGTTAGACCAGAGAGTGAATGACATGGAGTCACCCCGCTGGTTAGACCAGAGAGTGAATAACATAGAGTCACCCCACTGATTAGACCAGAAAGTGAATAACATAGAGTCACCCCGCTGGTTAGACCAGAAAGTGAATAACATAGAGTCACCCCGCTGGTTAGACCAGAAAGTGAATAACATAGAGTCACCCCACTGGTTAGACCAGAAAGTGAATAACATGGAGTCACCCCGCTGGTTAGACCAGAGAGTGAATAACATAGTCACCCCACTGATTAGACCAGAAAGTGATTAACATAGAGTCACCCCGCTGGTTAGACCAGAAAGTGAATAACATAGAGTCACCCCGCTGGTTAGACCAGAAAGTGAATAACATAGAGTCACCCCACTGGTTAGACCAGAAAGTGAATAACATAGCCACCCCACTGATTAGACCAGAAAGTGAATAACATAGTCACCCCACTGATTAGACCAGAGAGTGAATAACATAGAGTCACCCCACTGATTAGACCAGAAAGTGAATAACATAGAGTCACCCCACTGCTTAGACCAGCAAGTGAATAACATAGCCACCCCACTGATTAGACCAGAAAGTGAATAACATAGTCACCCCACTGATTAGACCATAGAGTGAATAACATAGTCACCCCACTGATTAGACCAGAAAGTGATTAACATAGAGTCACCCCGCTGGTTAGACCAGAAAGTGAATAACATAGAGTCACCCCGCTGGTTAGACCAGAAAGTGAATAACATAGAGTCACCCCGCTGGTTAGACCAGAAAGTGAATAACATAGAGTCACCCCACTGGTTAGACCAGCAAGTGAATAACATAGCCACCCCACTGATTAGACCAGAAAGTGAATAACATAGTCAACACACTGATTAGACCATAGAGTGAATAACATAGAGTCACCCCACTGATTAGACCAGAAAGTGAATAACATAGAGTCACCCCACTACTTAGACCAGAACGTGAATAACATAGAGCCACCCCACTGATTAGACCAGAACGTGAATAACATAGAGTCACCCCACTGATTAGACCAGAGAGTGAATAACATAGAGTCACCCCACTGATTAGACCAGAGAGTGAATAACATAGTGTCACCCCACTGATTAGACCAGAAAGTGAATAACATAGCCACCCCACTGATTAGACCAGAAAGTGAATAACATAGTCACCCCACTAATTAGACCAGAGAGTGAATAACATAGAGTCACCCCACTGATTAGACCAGAAAGTGAATAACATAGAGTCACCCCACTGATTAGACCAGAACGTGAATAACATAGAGTCACCCCACTGATTAGACCAGAACGTGAATAACATAGAGTCACCCCACTGATTAGACCAGAGAGTGAATAACATAGAGTCACCCCACTGATTAGACCAGAGAGTGAATAACATAGAGTCACCCCACTGATTAGACCAGAGAGTGAATAACATAGAGTCACCCCACTGATTAGACCAGAAAGTGGACAACATAGAGTCACCCCACTGATTAGACCAGAGAGTGAATAACATAGAGTCACCCACTGAGTAGACCAGAAAGTGAATAACATAGAGTCACCCCAGTGAGTAGACCAGAAAGTGAATAACATAGAGTCACCCCACTGATTAGACCAGAACGTGAATAACATAGATTCACCCCACTGATTAGACCAGAGAGTGAATAACATAAAGACACCCCACTGATTAGACCAGAGAGTGAATAACATAGAGTCACCCCACTGATTAGACCAGAGAGTGAATAACATAGAGTCACCCCACTGATTAGACCAGAAAGTGGACAACATAGAGTCACCCCACTGATTAGACCAGAGAGTGAATAACATAGAGTCACCCCACTGAGTTGACCAGAAAGTGAATAACATAGAGTCACCCCACTGATTAGACCAGAAGGTGAATAACATAGTTACCCCACTGATTAGACCAGAGAGTGAATAACATAGTCACCCCACTGGTTAGACCAGAAAGTGAATAACATAGAGTCACCCCACTGATTAGACCAGAAAGTGAATAACATAGAGTCACCTAACTGATTAGACCAGAAAGTGAATAACATGGAGTCACCCCGCTGGTTAGACCAGAAAGTGAATAACATAGAGTCACCCCGCTGGTTAGACCAGAAAGTGAATAAAATAGAGTCACCCCACTGGTTAAACCAGAAAGTGAATAACATAGAGTCACCCCACTGGTTAGACCAGAAAGTGAATAACATAGAGTCACCCCACCGATTAGACCAGAAAGTGAATAACATGGAGTCACCCCGCTGGTTAGACCAGAGTGTGAATAACATAGTCACCCCACTGATTAGACCAGAAAGTGAATAACTTAGAGTCACCCCGCTGGTTAGACCAGAAAGTGAATAACATAGAGTCACCCCGCTGGTTAGACCAGAAAGTGAATAACATAGAGTCACCCCACTGGTTAGACCAGCAAGTGAATAACATAGCCACCCCACTGATTAGACCAGAAAGTTAATAACATAGTCACCCCACTGATTAAACCATAGAGTGAATAACATAGAGTCACCCCACTGATTAGACCAGAAAGTGAATAACATAGAGTCACCCCACTGATTAGACCAGAACGTGAATAACATAGTCACCCCACTGATTAGACCAGAACGTGAATAACATAGAGTCACCCCACTGGTTAGACCAGAAAGTGAATAACATAGCCACCCCACTGATTAGACCAGAAAGTGAATAACATAGTCACCCCACTGATTAGACCAGAGAGTGAATAACATAGAGTCACCCCACTGATTAGACCAGAAAGTGGACAACATAGAGTCACCCCACTGATTAGACCAGAAAGTGGATAACATAGAGTCACCCCACTGATTAGACCAGAAAGTGAATAACATAGTTACCCCACTGATTAGACCAGAGAGTGAATAACATAGAGTCACCCCACTGGTTAGACCAGAAAGTGAATAACATAGAGTCACCCCAATGATTAGACCAGAAAGTGAATAACATAGAGTCACCCCGCTGGTTAGACCAGAAAGTGAATAACATAGAGTCACCCCGCTGGTTAGACCAGAGAGTGAATAACATAGAGTCACCCCACTGATTAGACCAGAAAGTGAATAACATAGACTCACCCCACTGGTTAGACCAGAAAGTGAATAACATAGAGTCACCCCGCTGGTTAGACCAGAAAGTGAATAACATAGAGTCACCCTTCTGGTTAGACCAGAGACTGAATAACATAGAGTCGCCCCACTGATTAGACCAGAAAGTGAATAACATAGCCACCCCACTGATTAGACCAGAAAGTGAATAACATAGTCACCCCACTGATTAGACCAGAGAGTGAATAACATAGAGTCATCCCACTGATTAGACCAGAGAGTGAATAACATAGAGTCACCCCACTGATTAGACCAGAGAGTGAATAACATAGAGTCACCCCACTGAGTTGACCAGAAAGTGAATAACATAGAGTCACCCCACTGATTAGACCAGAAGGTAAATAACATAGTTACCCCACTGATTAGACCAGAGAGTGAATAACATAGAGTCACCCCACTGGTTAGACCAGAAAGTGAATAACATAGAGTCACCCCACTGGTTAGACCAGAAAGTGAATAACATAGCCACCCCACTGATTAGACCAGAAAGTGAATAACATAGTCATCCCACTGATTAGACCAGAGAGTGAATAACATAGAGTCACCCCACTGATTAGACCAGAAAGTGAATAACATAGAGTCACCCTTCTGGTTAGACCAGAAAGTGAATAACATAGAGTCACCCTGCTGGTTAGACCAGAACGTGAATAACATAGAGTCACCCCACTGATTAGACCAGAAAGTGAATAACATAGAGTCACCCCATTGCTTAGACCAGAACGTGAATAACATAGAGTCACCCCACTGATTAGACCAGAACGTGAATAACATAGAGTCACATCATTGATTAGACCAGAGAGTGAATAACATAGAGTCACCCCACTGATTAGACCAGAGAGTGAATAACATAGAGTCACCCCACTGAGTTGACCAGAAAGTGAATAACATAGAGTCACCCCACTGATTAGACCAGAAGGTAAATAACATAGTTACCCCACTGATTAGACCAGAGAGTGAATAACATAGAGTCACCCCACTGGTTAGACCAGAAAGTGAATAACATAGAGTCACCCCACAGGTTAGACCAGAAAGTGAATAACATAGCCACCCCACTGATTAGACCAGAAAGTGAATAACATAGTCATCCCATTGATTAGACCAGAGAGTGAATAACATAGAGTCACCCCACTGATTAGACCAGAAAGTGAATAACATAGAGTCACCCCACTGCTTAGACCAGAGAGTGAATAACATAGAGTCACCCCACTGATTAGACCAGAACGTGAATAACATAGAGTCACCCCACTGATTAGACCAGAGAGTGAATAACATAGAGTCACCCCACTGATTAGACCAGAAAGTGAATAACATGGAGTCACCCCGCTGGTTAGACCAGAGAGTGAATAACATAGAGTCACCCCACTGATTAGACCAGAAAGTGAATAACATAGAGTCACCCCGCTGGTTAGACCAGAAAGTGAATAACATATAGTCACCCCACTGGTTAGACCAGAAAGTGAATAACATAGAGTCACCCCACTGGTTAGACCAGAAAGTGAATAACATAGAGTCACCACACTGCTTAGACCAGAACGTGAATAACATAGAGTCACCCCACTGATTAGACCAGAGCGTGAATAACATAGAGTCACCCCACTGGTTAGACCAGAAAGTGAATAACATAGAGTCACCACACTGCTTAGACCAGAACGTGAATAACATAGAGTCACCCCACTGATTAGACCAGAGCGTGAATAACATAGAGTCACCCCACTGATTAGACCAGAGAGTGAATAACATAGAGTCACCCCACTGATTAGACCAGAGAGTGAATAACATAGAGTCACCCCACTGAGTTGACCAGAAAGTGAATAACATAGAGTCACCCCACTGATTAGACCAGAAGGTAAATAACATAGTTACCCCACTGATTAGACCAGAGAGTGAATAACATAGAGTCACCCCACTGGTTAGACCAGAAAGTGAATAACATAGAGTCACCCCACTGGTTAGACCAGAAAGTGAATAACATAGCCACCCCACTGATTAGACCAGAAAGTGAATAACAAAGTCATCCCATTGATTAGACCAGAGAGTGAATAACATAGAGTCACCCCACTGATTAGACCAGAAAGTGAATAACATAGAGTCACCCCACTGCCTAGACCAGAGAGTGAATAACATAGAGTCACCCCACTGATTAGACCAGAAAGTGAATAACATAGAGTCACCCCACTGATTAGACCAGAGAGTGAATAACATAGAGTCACCCCACTGATTAGACCAGAGAGTGAATAACATAGAGTCACCCCACTGAGTTGACCAGAAAGTGAATAACATAGAGTCACCCCACTGATTAGACCAGAAGGTAAATAACATAGTTACCCCACTGATTAGACCAGAGAGTGAATAACATAGAGTCACCCCACTGGTTAGACCAGAAAGTGAATAACATAGAGTCACCCCACTGGTTAGACCAGAAAGTGAATAACATAGCCACCCCACTGATTAGACCAGAAAGTGAATAACAAAGTCATCCCATTGATTAGACCAGAGAGTGAATAACATAGAGTCACCCCACTGATTAGACCAGAGAGTGAATAACATAGAGTCACCCCACTGATTAGACCAGAAAGTGAATAACATGGAGTCACCCCGCTGGTTAGACCAGAGAGTGAATAACATAGAGTCACCCCACTGATTAGACCAGAAAGTGAATAACATAGAGTCACCCCGCTGGTTAGACCAGAAAGTGAATAACATAGAGTCACCCCGCTGGTTAGACCAGAAAGTGAATAACATAGAGTCACCCCACTGGTTAGACCAGAAAGTGAATAACATAGAGTCACACCACTGGTTAGACCAGAAAGTGAATAACATAGCCACCCCACTGATTAGACCAGAAAGTGAATAACATAGTCACCCCACTGATTAGACCAGAGAGTGAATAACATAGAGTCACCCCACTGATTAGACCAGAAAGTGAATAACATAGTCATCCCACTGATTAGACCAGAGAGTGAATAACATAGAGTCACCCCACTGATTAGACCAGAAAGTGAATAACATAGAGTCACCCCACTGCTTAGACCAGAAAGTGAATAACATAGAGTCACCCCACTGATTAGACCAGAACGTGAATAACAGAGAGTCACCCCACTGATTAGACCAGAGAGTGAATAACATAGAGTCACCCCACTGATTAGAACAGAAAGTGAATAACATGGAGTCACCCCACTGATTAGACCAGAAAGTGAATAACATGGAGTCACCCCGCCGGTTAGACCAGAGAGTGAATAACATAGAGTCACCCCACTGATTAGACCAGAAAGTGAATAACATAGAGTCACCCCGCTGGTTAGACCAGAAAGTGAATAACATAGAGTCACCCCGCTGGTTAGACCAGAAAGTGAATAACATATAGTCACCCCACTGGTTAGACCAGAAAGTGAATAACATAGAGTCACCCCACTGGTTAGAACAGAAAGTGAATAACATAGTCACCCCACTGATTAGACCAGAGACTGAATAACATAGAGTCGCCCCACTGATTAGACCAGAAAGTGAATAACATAGAGTCACCCCACTGCTTAGACCAGAACGTGAATAACATAGAGTCACCCAACTGATTAGACCAGAACGTGAATAACATAGAGTCACCCCACTGATTAGACCAGAGAGTGAATAACATAGAGTCACCCCACTGATTAGACCAGAAAGTGAATAACATAGAGTCACCCTTCTGGTTAGACCAGAAAGTGAATAACATAGAGTCACCCTGCTGGTTAGACCAGAAAGTAAATAACATAGAGTCACCCCACTGATTAGACCAGAAAGTGAATAACATAGAGTCACCCCATTGCTTAGACCAGAACGTGAATAACATAGAGTCATCCCACTGATTAGACCAGAACGTGAATAACATAGAGTCACATCATTGATTAGACCAGAGAGTGAATAACATAGAGTCACCCCACTGATTAGACCAGAGAGTGAATAACGTAGAGTCACCCCACTGAGTTGACCAGAAAGTGAATAACATAGAGTCACCCCACTGATTAGACCAGAAGGTAAATAACATAGTTACCCCGCTGATTAGACCAGAGAGTGAATAACATAGAGTCACCCCACTGGTTAGACCAGAAAGTGAATAACATAGAGTCACCCCACAGGTTAGACCAGAAAGTGAATAACATAGCCACCCCACTGATTAGACCAGAAAGTGAATAACATAGTCATCCCATTGATTAGACCAGAGAGTGAATAACATAGAGTCACCCCACTGATTAGACCAGAAAGTGAATAACATAGAGTCACCCCACTGCTTAGACCAGAGAGTGAATAAAATAGAGTCACCCCACTGATTAGACCAGAACGTGAATAACATAGAGTCACCCCACTGATTAGACCAGAGAGTGAATAACATAGAGTCACCCCACTGATTAGACCAGAAAGTGAATAACATGGAGTCACCCCGCTGGTTAGACCAGAGAGTGAATAACATAGAGTCACCCCACTGATTAGACCAGAAACTGAATAACATAGAGTCACCCCGCTGGTTAGACCAGAAAGTGAATAACATATAGTCACCCCACTGGTTAGACCAGAAAGTGAATAACATAGAGTCACCCCACTGGTTAGACCAGAAAGTGAATAACATAGAGTCACCACACTGCTTAGACCAGAACGTGAATAACATAGAGTCACCCCACTGATTAGACCAGAGCGTGAATAACATAGAGTCACCCCACTGGTTAGACCAGAAAGTGAATAACATAGAGTCACCACACTGCTTAGACCAGAACGTGAATAACATAGAGTCACCCCACTGATTAGACCAGAGCGTGAATAACATAGAGTCACCCCACTGATTAGACCAGAGAGTGAATAACATAGAGTCACCCCACTGATTAGACCAGAGAGTGAATAACATAGAGTCACCCCACTGAGTTGACCAGAAAGTGAATAACATAGAGTCACCCCACTGATTAGACCAGAAGGTAAATAACATAGTTACCCCACTGATTAGACCAGAGAGTGAATAACATAGAGTCACCCCACTGGTTAGACCAGAAAGTGAATAACATAGAGTCACCCCACTGGTTAGACCAGAAAGTGAATAACATAGCCACCCCACTGATTAGACCAGAAAGTGAATAACAAAGTCATCCCATTGATTAGACCAGAGAGTGAATAACATAGAGTCACCCCACTGATTAGACCAGAAAGTGAATAACATAGAGTCACCCCACTGCCTAGACCAGAGAGTGAATAACATAGAGTCACCCCACTGATTAGACCAGAAAGTGAATAACATAGAGTCACCCCACTGATTAGACCAGAGAGTGAATAACATAGAGTCACCCCACTGATTAGACCAGAAAGTGAATAACATGGAGTCACCCCGCTGGTTAGACCAGAGAGTGAATAACATAGAGTCACCCCACTGATTAGACCAGAAAGTGAATAACATAGAGTCACCCCGCTGGTTAGACCAGAAAGTGAATAACATAGAGTCACCCCGCTGGTTAGACCAGAAAGTGAATAACATAGAGTCACCCCACTGGTTAGACCAGAAAGTGAATAACATAGAGTCACACCACTGGTTAGACCAGAAAGTGAATAACATAGCCACCCCACTGATTAGACCAGAAAGTGAATAACATAGTCACCCCACTGATTAGACCAGAGAGTGAATAACATAGAGTCACCCCACTGATTAGACCAGAAAGTGAATAACATAGTCATCCCACTGATTAGACCAGAGAGTGAATAACATAGAGTCACCCCACTGATTAGACCAGAAAGTGAATAACATAGAGTCACCCCACTGCTTAGACCAGAAAGTGAATAACATAGAGTCACCCCACTGATTAGACCAGAACGTGAATAACATAGAGTCACCCCACTGATTAGACCAGAGAGTGAATAACATAGAGTCACCCCACTGATTAGACCAGAAAGTGAATAACATGGAGTCACCCCACTGATTAGACCAGAAAGTGAATAACATGGAGTCACCCCGCTGGTTAGACCAGAGAGTGAATAACATAGAGTCACCCCACTGATTAGACCAGAAAGTGAATAACATAGAGTCACCCCGCTGGTTAGACCAGAAAGTGAATAACATAGAGTCACCCCGCTGGTTAGACCAGAAAGTGAATAACATATAGTCACCCCACTGGTTAGACCAGAAAGTGAATAACATAGAGTCACCCCACTGGTTAGAACAGAAAGTGAATAACATAGTCACCCAACTGATTAGACCAGAGACTGAATAACATAGAGTCGCCCCACTGATTAGACCAGAAAGTGAATAACATAGAGTCACCCCACTGCTTAGACCAGAACGTGAATAACATAGAGTCACCCAACTGATTAGACCAGAACGTGAATAACATAGAGTCACCCCACTGATTAGACCAGAGAGTGAATAACATAGAGTCACCCCACTGATTAGACCAGAGAGTGAATAACATAGAGTCACCCCACTGAGTTGACCAGAAAGTGAATAACATAGAGTCACCCCACTGATTAGACCAGAAGGTAAATAACATAGTTACCCCACTGATTAGACCAGAGAGTGAATAACATAGAGTCACCCCACTGGTTAGACCAGAAAGTGAATAACATAGCCACCCCACTGATTAGACCAGAAAGTGAATAACATAGTCATCCCATTGATTAGACCAGAGAGTGAATAACATAGAGTCACCCCACTGATTAGACCAGAAAGTGAAAAACATAGAGTCACCCCACTGCTTAGACCAGAGAGTGAATAACATAGAGTCACCCCACTGATTAGACCAGAACGTGAATAACATAGAGTCACCCCACTGATTAGACCAGAGAGTGAATAACATAGAGTCACCCCACTGATTAGACCAGAAAGTGAATAACATGGAGTCACCCCGCTGGTTAGACCAGAGAGTGAATAACATAGAGTCACCCCACTGATTAGACCAGAAAGTGAATAACATAGAGTCACCCCGCTGGTTAGACCAGAAAGTGAATAACATAGAGTCACCCCGCTGGTTAGACCAGAAAGTGAATAACATAGAGTCACCCCACTGGTTAGACCAGAAAGTGAATAACATTGAGTCACCCCACTGGTTAGACCAGAAAGTGAATAACATAGCCACCCCACTGATTAGACCAGAAAGTGAATAACATAGTCACCCCACTGATTAGACCAGAGAGTGAATAACATAGAGTCACCCCACTGATTAGACCAGAAAGTGAATAACATAGTCATCCCACTGATTAGACCAGAGAGTGAATAACATAGAGTCACCCCACTGATTAGACCAGAAAGTGAATAACATAGAGTCACCCCACTGCTTAGACCAGAGAGTGAATAACATAGAGTCACCCCACTGATTAGACCAGAACGTGAATAACATAGAGTCACCCCACTGATTAGACCAGAGAGTGAATAACATAGAGTCACCCCACTGATTAGACCAGAAAGTGAATAACATGGAGTCACCCCGCTGGTTAGACCAGAGAGTGAATAACATAGAGTCACCCCACTGATTAGACCAGAAAGTCAATAACATAGAGTCACCCTTCTGGTTAGACCAGAAAGTGAATAACATAGAGTCACCCTGCTGGTTAGACCAGAAAGTGAATAACATAGAGTCACCCCACTGGTTAGACCAGAAAGTGAATAACATAGCCACCCCACTGATTAGACCAGAAAGTGAATAACATAGTCACCCCACTGATTAGACCACAGACTGAATAACATAGAGTCACCCCACTGATTAGACCAGAAAGTGAATAACATAGAGTCACCCCACTGCTTAGACCAGAACGTGAATAACATAGAGTCACCCCACTGATTAGACCAGAACGTGAATAACATAGTCAACCCACTGATTAGACCAGAGAGTGAATAACATAGAGTCACCCCACTGATTAGACCAGAGAGTGAATAACATAGAGTCACCCCACTGATTAGACCAGAGAGTGAATGACATGGAGTCACCCCGCTGGTTAGACCAGAGAGTGAATGACATGGAGTCACCCCGCTGATTAGACCAGAGAGTGAATAACATAGAGTCACCCCACTGATTAGACCAGAAAGTGAATAACATAGAGTCACCCCGCTGGTTAGACCAGAAAGTGAATAACATAGAGTCACCCCGCTGGTTAGACCAGAAAGTGAATAACATAGAGTCACCCCACTGGTTAGACCAGAAAGTGAATAACATAGAGTCACCCCACTGGTTTGACCAGAAAGTGAATAACATAGCCACCCCACTGATTAGACCTGAAAGTGAATAACATAGTCACCCCACTGATTAGACCAGAGAGTGAATGACATGGAGTCACCCCGCTGGTTAGACCAGAGAGTGAATAACATAGAGTCACCCCACTGATTAGACCAGAAAGTGAGTAACATAGAGTCACCCCACTGCTTAGACCAGAACGTGAATAACATAGAGTCACCCCACTGATTAGACCAGAAAGTGAATAACATAGAGTCACCCCACTGATTAGACCAGAAAGTGAATAACATGGAGTCACCCCGCTGGTTAGACCAGAGAGTGAATAACATAGTCACCCCACTGATTAGACCAGAAAGTGATTAACATAGAGTCACCCCGCTGGTTAGACCAGAAAGTGAATAACATAGAGTCACCCCGCTGGTTAGACCAGAAAGTGAATAACATAGAGTCACCCCACTGGTTAGACCAGAAAGTGAATAACATAGCAACCCCACTGATTAGACCAGAAAGTGAATAACATAGTCACCCCACTGATTAGACCAGAGAGTGAATAACATAGAGTCACCCCACTGATTAGACCAGAAAGTGAATAACATAGAGTCACCCCACTGCTTAGACCAGAACGTGAATAACATAGAGTCACCCCGCTGGTTAGACCAGAAAGTGAATAACATAGAGTCACCCCACTGGTTAGACCAGAAAGTGAATAACATAGAGTCACCCCACTGGTTAGACCAGAAAGTGAATAACATAGCCACCCCACTGATTAGACCAGAAAGTGAATAACATAGTCACCCCACTGATTAGACCAGAGAGTGAATAACATAGAGTCACCCCACTGGTTAGACCAGAAAGTGAATAACATAGAGTCACCCCACTGCTTAGACCAGAACGTGAATAACATAGAGTCACCCCACTGATTAGACCAGAACGTGAATAACATAGAGTCACCCCACTGATTAGACCAGAGAGTGAATAACATAGAGTCACCCCACTGAGTTGACCAGAAAGTGAATAACATAGAGTCACCCCGCTGGTTAGACCAGAAAGTGAATAACATAGAGTCACCCCACTGGTTAGACCAGAAAGTGAATAACATAGAGTCACCCCACTGGTTAGACCAGAAAGTGAATAACATAGAGTCACCCCACTGATTAGACCAGAAAGTGAATAACATAGAGTCACCCCACTGATTAGACCAGAAAGTGAATAACATGGAGTCACCCCGCTGGTTAGACCAGAGAGTGAATAACATAGTCACCCCACTGATTAGACCAGAAAGTGAATAACATAGAGTCACCCCGCTGGTTAGACCAGAAAGTGAATAACATAGAGTCACCCCGCTGGTTAGACCAGAAAGTGAATAACATAGAGTCACCCCACTGGTTAGACCAGAAAGTGAATAACATAGCCACCCCACTGATTAGACCAGAAAGTGAATAACATAGTCACCCCACTGATTAGACTAGAGAGTGAATAACATAGAGTCACCCCACTGATTAGACCAGAAAGTGAATAACATAGAGTCACCCCACTGCTTAGACCAGAACGTGAATAACATAGAGTCACCCCAATGATTAGACCAGAACGTGAATAACATAGAGTCACCCCACTGATTAGACCAGAGAGTGAATAACATAGAGTCACCCCACTGATTAGACCAGAGAGTGAATAACATAGAGTCACCCCACTGGTTAGACCAGAAAGTGAATAACATAGAGTCATCCCACTGATTAGACCAGAAAGTGAATAACATAGAGTCACCCCACTGATTAGACCAGAAAGTGAATAACATGGAGTCACCCCGCTGGTTAGACCAGAAAGTGAATAACATAGAGTCACCCCGCTGGTTAGACCAGAAAGTGAATAAAATAGAGTCACCCCACTGGTTAGACAAGAAAGTGAATAACATAGAGTCACCCCACTGGTTAGACCAGAAAGTGAATAACATAGAGTCACCCCACTGATTAGACCAGAAAGTGAATAACATAGAGTCACCCCACTGATTAGACCAGAAAGTGAATAACATGGAGTCACCCCGCTGGTTAGACCAGAGAGTGAATAACATAGTCACCCCACTGATTAGACCAGAAAGTGAATAACATAGAGTCACCCCGCTGGTTAGACCAGAAAGTGAATAACATAGAGTCACCCCGCTGGTTAGACCAGAAAGTGAATAACATAGAGTCACCCCACTGGTTAGACCAGAAAGTGAATAACATAGCCACCCCACTGATTAGACCAGAAAGTGAATAACATAGTCACCCCACTGATTAGACCAGAGAGTGAATAACATAGAGTCACCCCACTGATTAGACCAGAAAGTGAATAACATAGAGTCACCCCACTGATTAGACCAGAAAGTGAATAACATGGAGTCACCCCGCTGGTTAGACCAGAGAGTGAATAACATAGAGTCACCCCACTGATTAGACCAGAAAGTGAATAACATAGAGTCACCCCGCTGGTTAGACCAGAAAGTGAATAACATAGAGTCACCCCGCTGGTTAGACCAGAAAGTGAATAACATAGAGTCACCCCACTGGTTAGACCAGAAGGTGAATAACATAGAGTCACACCACTGGTTAGACCAGAAAGTGAATAACATAGCCACCCCACTGATTAGACCAGAAAGTGAATAACATAGTCACCCCACTGATTAGACCAGAGAGTGAATAACATAGAGTCACCCCACTGATTAGACCAGAAAGTGAATAACATAGTCATCCCACTGATTAGACCAGAGAGTGAATAACATAGAGTCACCCCACTGATTAGACCAGAAAGTGAATAACATAGAGTCACCCCACTGCTTAGACCAGAAAGTGAATAACATAGAGTCACCCCACTGATTAGACCAGAACGTGAATAACATAGAGTCACCCCACTGATTAGACCAGAGAGTGAATAACATAGAGTCACCCCACTGATTAGACCAGAAAGTGAATAACATGGAGTCACCCCACTGATTAGACCAGAAAGTGAATAACATGGAGTCACCCCGCTGGTTAGACCAGAGAGTGAATAACATAGAGTCACCCCACTGATTAGACCAGAAAGTGAATAACATAGAGTCACCCCGCTGGTTAGACCAGAAAGTGAATAACATAGAGTCACCCCGCTGGTTAGACCAGAAAGTGAATAACATATAGTCACCCCACTGGTTAGACCAGAAAGTGAATAACATAGAGTCACCCCACTGGTTAGAACAGAAAGTGAATAACATAGTCACCCCACTGATTAGACCAGAGACTGAATAACATAGAGTCGCCCCACTGATTAGACCAGAAAGTGAATAACATAGAGTCACCCCACTGCTTAGACCAGAACGTGAATAACATAGAGTCACCCAACTGATTAGACCAGAACGTGAATAACATAGAGTCACCCCACTGATTAGACCAGAGAGTGAATAACATAGAGTCACCCCACTGATTAGACCAGAGAGTGAATAACATAGAGTCACCCCACTGAGTTGACCAGAAAGTGAATAACATAGAGTCACCCCACTGATTAGACCAGAAGGTAAATAACATAGTTACCCCACTGATTAGACCAGAGAGTGAATAACATAGAGTCAACCCACTGGTTAGACCAGAAAGTGAATAACATAGCCACCCCACTGATTAGACCAGAAAGTGAATAACATAGTCATCCCATTGATTAGACCAGAGAGTGAATAACATAGAGTCACCCCACTGATTAGACCAGAAAGTGAAAAACATAGAGTCACCCCACTGATTAGACCAGAACGTGAATAACATAGAGTCACCCCACTGATTAGACCAGAGAGTGAATAACATAGAGTCACCCCACTGATTAGACCAGAAAGTGAATAACATGGAGTCACCCCGCTGGTTAGACCAGAGAGTGAATAACATAGAGTCACCCCACTGATTAGACCAGAAAGTGAATAACATAGAGTCACCCCGCTGGTTAGACCAGAAAGTGAATAACATAGAGTCACCCCGCTGGTTAGACCAGAAAGTGAATAACATAGAGTCACCCCACTGGTTAGACCAGAAAGTGAATAACATTGAGTCACCCCACTGGTTAGACCAGAAAGTGAATAACATAGCCACCCCACTGATTAGACCAGAAAGTGAATAACATAGTCACCCCACTGATTAGACCAGAGAGTGAATAACATAGAGTCACCCCACTGATTAGACCAGAAAGTGAATAACATAGTCATCCCACTGATTAGACCAGAGAGTGAATAACATAGAGTCACCCCACTGATTAGACCAGAAAGTGAATAACATAGAGTCACCCCACTGCTTAGACCAGAGAGTGAATAACATAGAGTCACCCCACTGATTAGACCAGAACGTGAATAACATAGAGTCACCCCACTGATTAGACCAGAGAGTGAATAACATAGAGTCACCCCACTGATTAGACCAGAAAGTGAATAACATGGAGTCACCCCGCTGGTTAGACCAGAGAGTGAATAACATAGAGTCACCCCACTGATTAGACCAGAAAGTCAATAACATAGAGTCACCCTTCTGGTTAGACCAGAAAGTGAATAACATAGAGTCACCCTGCTGGTTAGACCAGAAAGTGAATAACATAGAGTCACCCCACTGGTTAGACCAGAAAGTGAATAACATAGCCACCCCACTGATTAGACCAGAAAGTGAATAACATAGTCACCCCACTGATTAGACCACAGACTGAATAACATAGAGTCACCCCACTGATTAGACCAGAAAGTGAATAACATAGAGTCACCCCACTGCTTAGACCAGAACGTGAATAACATAGAGTCACCCCACTGATTAGACCAGAACGTGAATAACATAGTCAACCCACTGATTAGACCAGAGAGTGAATAACATAGAGTCACCCCACTGATTAGACCAGAGACTGAATAACATAGAGTCACCCCACTGATTAGACCAGAGAGTGAATGACATGGAGTCACCCCGCTGGTTAGACCAGAGAGTGAATGACATGGAGTCACCCCGCTGGTTAGACCAGAGAGTGAATAACATAGAGTCACCCCACTGATTAGACCAGAAAGTGAATAACATAGAGTCACCCCGCTGGTTAGACCAGAAAGTGAATAACATAGAGTCACCCCGCTGGTTAGACCAGAAAGTGAATAACATAGAGTCACCCCACTGGTTAGACCAGAAAGTGAATAACATAGAGTCACCCCACTGGTTTGACCAGAAAGTGAATAACATAGCCACCCCACTGATTAGACCTGAAAGTGAATAACATAGTCACCCCACTGATTAGACCAGAGAGTGAATGACATGGAGTCACCCCGCTGGTTAGACCAGAGAGTGAATAACATAGAGTCACCCCACTGCTTAGACCAGAACGTGAATAACATAGAGTCACCCCACTGATTAGACCAGAAAGTGAATAACATAGAGTCACCCCACTGATTAGACCAGAAAGTGAATAACATGGAGTCACCCCGCTGGTTAGACCAGAGAGTGAATAACATAGTCACCCCACTGATTAGACCAGAAAGTGATTAACATAGAGTCACCCCGCTGGTTAGACCAGAAAGTGAATAACATAGAGTCACCCCGCTGGTTAGACCAGAAAGTGAATAACATAGAGTCACCCCACTGGTTAGACCAGAAAGTGAATAACATAGCAACCCCACTGATTAGACCAGAAAGTGAATAACATAGTCACCCCACTGATTAGACCAGAGAGTGAATAACATAGAGTCACCCCACTGATTAGACCAGAAAGTGAATAACATAGAGTCACCCCACTGCTTAGACCAGAACGTGAATAACATAGAGTCACCCCGCTGGTTAGACCAGAAAGTGAATAACATAGAGTCACCCCACTGGTTAGACCAGAAAGTGAATAACATAGAGTCACCCCACTGGTTAGACCAGAAAGTGAATAACATAGCCACCCCACTGATTAGACCAGAAAGTGAATAACATAGTCACCCCACTGATTAGACCAGAGAGTGAATAACATAGAGTCACCCCACTGGTTAGACCAGAAAGTGAATAACATAGAGTCACCCCACTGCTTAGACCAGAACGTGAATAACATAGAGTCACCCCACTGATTAGACCAGAACGTGAATAACATAGAGTCACCCCACTGATTAGACCAGAGAGTGAATAACATAGAGTCACCCCACTGAGTTGACCAGAAAGTGAATAACATAGAGTCACCCCGCTGGTTAGACCAGAAAGTGAATAACATAGAGTCACCCCACTGGTTAGACCAGAAAGTGAATAACATAGAGTCACCCCACTGGTTAGACCAGAAAGTGAATAACATAGAGTCACCCCACTGATTAGACCAGAAAGTGAATAACATAGAGTCACCCCACTGATTAGACCAGAAAGTGATTAACATGGAGTCACCCCGCTGGTTAGACCAGAGAGTGAATAACATAGTCACCCCACTGATTAGACCAGAAAGTGAATAACATAGAGTCACCCCGCTGGTTAGACCAGAAAGTGAATAACATAGAGTCACCCCGCTGGTTAGACCAGAAAGTGAATAACATAGAGTCACCCCACTGTTTAGACCAGAAAGTGAATAACATAGCCACCCCACTGATTAGACCAGAAAGTGAATAACATAGTCACCCCACTGATTAGACTAGAGAGTGAATAACATAGAGTCACCCCACTGATTAGACCAGAAAGTGAATAACATAGAGTCACCCCACTGCTTAGACCAGAACGTGAATAACATAGAGTCACCCCACTGATTAGACCAGAACGTGAATAACATAGAGTCACCCCACTGATTAGACCAGAGAGTGAATAACATAGAGTCACCCCACTGATTAGACCAGAGAGTGAATAACATAGAGTCACCCCACTGATTAGACCAGAGAGTGAATAACATAGAGTCACCCCACTGATTAGACCAGAAAGTGGACAACATAGAGTCACCCCACTGAGTAGACCAGAGAGTGAATAACATAGAGTCACCCCACTGATTAGACCAGAAAGTGAATAACATAGAGTCACCCCACTGATTAGACCAGAAAGTGAATAACATGGAGTCACCCCGCTGGTTAGACCAGAAAGTGAATAACATAGAGTCACCCCGCTGGTTAGACCAGAAAGTGAATAAAATAGAGTCACCCCACTGGTTAGACAAGAAAGTGAATAACATAGAGTCACCCCACTGGTTAGACCAGAAAGTGAATAACATAGAGTCACCCCACTGATTAGACCAGAAAGTGAATAACATAGAGTCACCCCACTGATTAGACCAGAAAGTGAATAACATGGAGTCACCCCGCTGGTTAGACCAGAGAGTGAATAACATAGTCACCCCACTGATTAGACCAGAAAGTGAATAACATAGAGTCACCCCGCTGGTTAGACCAGAAAGTGAATAACATAGAGTCACCCCGCTGGTTAGACCAGAAAGTGAATAACATAGAGTCACCCCACTGGTTAGACCAGAAAGTGAATAACATAGCCACCCCACTGATTAGACCAGAAAGTGAATAACATAGTCACCCCACTGATTAGACCACAGACTGAATAACATAGAGTCACCCCACTGATTAGACCAGAAAGTGAATAACATAGAGTCACCCCACTGCTTAGACCAGAACGTGAATAACATAGAGTCACCCCACTGATTAGACCAGAACGTGAATAACATAGTCAACCCACTGATTAGACCAGAGAGTGAATAACATAGAGTCACCCCACTGATTAGACCAGAGAGTGAATAACATAGAGTCACCCCACTGATTAGACCAGAGAGTGAATGACATGGAGTCACCCCGCTGGTTAGACCAGAGAGTGAATGACATGGAGTCACCCCGCTGGTTAGACCAGAGAGTGAATAACATAGAGTCACCCCACTGATTAGACCAGAAAGTGAATAACATAGAGTCACCCCGCTGGTTAGACCAGAAAGTGAATAACATAGAGTCACCCCGCTGGTTAGACCAGAAAGTGAATAACATAGAGTCACCCCACTGGTTAGACCAGAAAGTGAATAACATAGAGTCACCCCACTGGTTTGACCAGAAAGTGAATAACATAGCCACCCCACTGATTAGACCTGAAAGTGAATAACATAGTCACCCCACTGATTAGACCAGAGAGTGAATGACATGGAGTCACCCCGCTGGTTAGACCAGAGAGTGAATAACATAGAGTCACCCCACTGATTAGACCAGAAAGTGAGTAACATAGAGTCACCCCACTGCTTAGACCAGAACGTGAATAACATAGAGTCACCCCACTAATTAGACCAGAAAGTGAATAACATAGAGTCACCCCACTGATTAGACCAGAAAGTGAATAACATGGAGTCACCCCGCTGGTTAGACCAGAGAGTGAATAACATAGTCACCCCACTGATTAGACCAGAAAGTGATTAACATAGAGTCACCCCGCTGGTTAGACCAGAAAGTGAATAACATAGAGTCACCCCGCTGGTTAGACCAGAAAGTGAAAAACATAGAGTCACCCCACTGGTTAGACCAGAAAGTGAATAACATAGCAACCCCACTGATTAGACCAGAAAGTGAATAACATAGTCACCCCACTGATTAGACCAGAGAGTGAATAACATAGAGTCACCCCACTGATTAGACCAGAAAGTGAATAACATAGAGTCACCCCACTGCTTAGACCAGAACGTGAATAACATAGAGTCACCCCGCTGGTTAGACCAGAAAGTGAATAACATAGAGTCACCCCACTGGTTAGACCAGAAAGTGAATAACATAGAGTCACCCCACTGGTTAGACCAGAAAGTGAATAACATAGCCACCCCACTGATTAGACCAGAAAGTGAATAACATAGTCACCCCACTGATTAGACCAGAGAGTGAATAACATAGAGTCACCCCACTGGTTAGACCAGAAAGTGAATAACATAGAGTCACCCCACTGCTTAGACCAGAACGTGAATAACATAGAGTCACCCCACTGATTAGACCAGAACGTGAATAACATAGAGTCACCCCACTGATTAGACCAGAGAGTGAATAACATAGAGTCACCCCACTGAGTTGACCAGAAAGTGAATAACATAGAGTCACCCCGCTGGTTAGACCAGAAAGTGAATAACATAGAGTCACCCCACTGGTTAGACCAGAAAGTGAATAACATAGAGTCACCCCACTGGTTAGACCAGAAAGTGAATAACATAGAGTCACCCCACTGATTAGACCAGAAAGTGAATAACATAGAGTCACCCCACTGATTAGACCAGAAAGTGAATAACATAGAGTCACCCCACTGGTTAGACCAGAAAGTGAATAACATAGCCACCCCACTGATTAGACCAGAAAGTGAATAACATAGTCACCCCACTGATTAGACTAGAGAGTGAATAACATAGAGTCACCCCACTGATTAGACCAGAAAGTGAATAACATAGAGTCACCCCACTGCTTAGACCAGAACGTGAATAACATAGAGTCACCCCAATGATTAGACCAGAACGTGAATAACATAGAGTCACCCCACTGATTAGACCAGAGAGTGAATAACATAGAGTCACCCCACTGATTAGACCAGAGAGTGAATAACATAGAGTCACCCCACTGGTTAGACCAGAAAGTGAATAACATAGAGTCATCCCACTGATTAGACCAGAAAGTGAATAACATAGAGTCACCCCACTGATTAGACCAGAAAGTGAATAACATGGAGTCACCCCGCTGGTTAGACCAGAAAGTGAATAACATAGAGTCACCCCGCTGGTTAGACCAGAAAGTGAATAAAATAGAGTCACCCCACTGGTTAGACAAGAAAGTGAATAACATAGAGTCACCCCACTGGTTAGACCAGAAAGTGAATAACATAGAGTCACCCCACTGATTAGACCAGAAAGTGAATAACATAGAGTCACCCCACTGATTAGACCAGAAAGTGAATAACATGGAGTCACCCCGCTGGTTAGACCAGAGAGTGAATAACATAGTCACCCCACTGATTAGACCAGAAAGTGAATAACATAGAGTCACCCCGCTGGTTAGACCAGAAAGTGAATAACATAGAGTCACCCCGCTGGTTAGACCAGAAAGTGAATAACATAGAGTCACCCCACTGGTTAGACCAGAAAGTGAATAACATAGCCACCCCACTGATTAGACCAGAAAGTGAATAACATAGTCACCCCACTGATTAGACCACAGACTGAATAACATAGAGTCACCCCACTGATTAGACCAGAAAGTGAATAACATAGAGTCACCCCACTGCTTAGACCAGAACGTGAATAACATAGAGTCACCCCACTGATTAGACCAGAACGTGAATAACATAGTCAACCCACTGATTAGACCAGAGAGTGAATAACATAGAGTCACCCCACTGATTAGACCAGAGACTGAATAACATAGAGTCACCCCACTGATTAGACCAGAGAGTGAATGACATGGAGTCACCCCGCTGGTTAGACCAGAGAGTGAATGACATGGAGTCACCCCGCTGGTTAGACCAGAGAGTGAATAACATGGAGTCACCCCGCTGGTTAGACCAGAGAGTGAATAACATAGAGTCACCCCACTGATTAGACCAGAAAGTGAATAACATAGAGTCACCCCGCTGGTTAGACCAGAAAGTGAATAACATAGAGTCACCCCGCTGGTTAGACCAGAAAGTGAATAACATAGAGTCACCCCACTGGTTAGACCAGAAAGTGAATAACATTGAGTCACCCCACTGGTTAGATCAGAAAGTGAATAACATAGCCACCCCACTGATTAGACCAGAAAGTGAATAACATAGAGTCACCCCGCTGGTTAGACCAGAAAGTGAATAACATAGAGTCACCCCGCTGGTTAGACCAGAAAGTGAATAACATAGAGTCACCCCACTGGTTAGACCAGAAAGTGAATAACATAGCCACCCCACTGATTAGACCAGAAAGTGAATAACATAGTCACCCCACTGATTAGACTAGAGAGTGAATAACATAGAGTCACCCCACTGATTAGACCAGAAAGTGAATAACATAGAGTCACCCCACTGCTTAGACCAGAACGTGAATAACATAGAGTCACCCCACTGATTAGACCAGAACGTGAATAACATAGAGTCACCCCACTGATTAGACCAGAGAGTGAATAACATAGAGTCACCCCACTGATTAGACCAGAGAGTGAATAACATAGAGTCACCCCACTGATTAGACCAGAGAGTGAATAACATAGAGTCACCCCACTGATTAGACCAGAAAGTGGACAACATAGAGTCACCCCACTGAGTAGACCAGAGAGTGAATAACATAGAGTCACCCCACTGAGTTGACCAGAAAGTGAATAACATAGAGTCACCCCACTGATTAGACCAGAAGGTGAATAACATAGTTACCCCACTGATTAGACCAGAGAGTGAATAACATAGAGTCACCCCACTGGTTAGACCAGAAAGTGAATAACATAGAGTCACCCCACTGATTAGACCAGAAAGTGAATAACATAGAGTCACCCCACTGATTAGACCAGAAAGTGAATAACATGGAGTCACCCCGCTGGTTAGACCAGAAAGTGAATAACATAGAGTCACCCCGCTGGTTAGACCAGAAAGTGAATAAAATAGAGTCACCCCACTGGTTAGACAAGAAAGTGAATAACATAGAGTCACCCCACTGGTTAGACCAGAAAGTGAATAACATAGAGTCACCCCACTGATTAGACCAGAAAGTGAATAACATAGAGTCACCCCACTGATTAGACCAGAAAGTGAATAACATGGAGTCACCCCGCTGGTTAGACCAGAGAGTGAATAACATAGTCACCCCACTGATTAGACCAGAAAGTGAATAACATAGAGTCACCCCGCTGGTTAGACCAGAAAGTGAATAACATAGAGTCACCCCGCTGGTTAGACCAGAAAGTGAATAACATAGAGTCACCCCACTGGTTAGACCAGAAAGTGAATAACATAGCCACCCCACTGATTAGACCAGAAAGTGAATAACATAGTCACCCCACTGATTAGACCAGAGAGTGAATAACATAGAGTCATCCCACTGATTAGACCAGAAAGTGAATAACATAGAGTCACCCCGCTGGTTAGACCAGAAAGTGAATAACATAGAGTCACCCCACTGGTTAGACCAGCAAGTGAATAACATAGCCACCCCACTGATTAGACCAGAAAGTGAATAACATAGTCGCCCCACTGATTAGACCATAGAGTGAATAACATAGAGTCACCCCACTGATTAGACCAGAAAGTGAATAACATAGAGTCACCCCGCTGGTTAGACCAGAAAGTGAATAACATAGAGTCACCCCACTGGTTAGACCAGAAAGTGAATAACATAGCCACCCCACTGATTAGACCAGAAAGTGAATAACATAGCCACCCCACTGATTAGACCAGAAAGTGAATAACATAGTCACCCCACTGATTAGACCAGAGAGTGAATAACATAGAGTCACCCCGCTGGTTAGACCAGAGAGTGAATAACATAGAGTCACCCCACTGATTAGACCAGAAAGTGAATAACATAGACTCACCCCACTGGTTAGACCAGAAAGTGAATAACATAGAGTCACCCCGCTGGTTAGACCAGAAAGTGAATAACATAGAGTCACCCTTCTGGTTAGACCAGAAAGTGAATAACATAGAGTCACCCCACTGATTAGACCAGAAGGTAAATAACATAGTTACCCCACTGATTAGACCAGAGAGTAAATAACATAGAGTCACCCCACTGGTTAGACCAGAAAGTGAATAACATAGAGTCACCCCACTGGTTAGACCAGAAAGTGAATAACATAGCCACCCCACTGATTAGACCAGAAAGTGAATAACATAGTCATCCCACTGATTAGACCAGAGAGTGAATAACATAGAGTCACCCCACTGATTAGACCAGAAAGTGAATAACATAGAGTCACCCTTCTGGTTAGACCAGAAAGTGAATAACATAGAGTCACCCTGCTGGTTAGACCAGAAAGTGAATAACATAGAGTCACCCCACTGGTTAGACCAGAAAGTGAATAACATAGCCACCCCACTGATTAGACCAGAAAGTGAATAACATAGTCACCCCACTGATTAGACCAGAGACTGAATAACATAGAGTCACCCCACTGATTAGACCAGAAAGTGAATAACATAGAGTCACCCCACTGCTTAGACCAGAACGTGAATAACATAGAGTCACCCCACTGATTAGACCAGAACGTGAATAACATAGAGTCACCCCACTGATTAGACCAGAGAGTGAATAACATAGAGTCACCCCACTGATTAGACCAGAGAGTGAATAACATAGAGTCACCCCACTGAGTTGACCAGAAAGTGAATAACATAGAGTCACCCCACTGATTAGACCAGAAGGTAAATAACATAGTTACCCCACTGATTAGACCAGAGAGTGAATAACATAGAGTCACCCCACTGGTTAGACCAGAAAGTGAATAACATAGAGTCACCCCACTGGTTAGACCAGAAAGTGAATAACATAAGCACCCCACTGATTAGACCAGAAAGTGAATAACATAGTCATCCCATTGATTAGACCAGAGAGTGAATAACATAGAGTCATCCCACTGATTAGACCAGAGAGTGAATAACATAGAGTCACCCCACTGATTAGACCAGAGAGTGAATAACATAGAGTCACCCCACTGAGTTGACCAGAAAGTGAATAACATAGAGTCACCCCACTGATTAGACCAGAAGGTAAATAACATAGTTACCCCACTGATTAGACCAGAGAGTAAATAACATAGAGTCACCCCACTGGTTAGACCAGAAAGTGAATAACATAGAGTCACCTCACTGGTTAGACCAGAAAGTGAATAACATAGCCACCCCACTGATTAGACCAGAAAGTGAATAACATAGTCATCCCACTGATTAGACCAGAGAGTGAATAACATAGAGTCACCCCACTGATTAGACCAGAAAGTGAATAACATAGAGTCACCCTTCTGGTTAGACCAGAAAGTGAATAACATAGAGTCACCCTGCTGGTTAGACCAGAAAGTGAATAACATAGAGTCACCCCACTGGTTAGACCAGAAAGTGAATAACATAGCCACCCCACTGATTAGACCAGAAAGTGAATAACATAAGCACCCCACTGATTAGACCAGAAAGTGAATAACATAGTCATCCCATTGATTAGACCAGAGAGTGAATAACATAGAGTCATCCCACTGATTAGACCAGAGAGTGAATAACATAGAGTCACCCCACTGATTAGACCAGAGAGTGAATAACATAGAGTCACCCCACTGAGTTGACCAGAAAGTGAATAACATAGAGTCACCCCACTGATAAGACCAGAAGGTAAATAACATAGTTACCCCACTGATTAGACCAGAGACTGAATAACATAGAGTCACCCCACTGATTAGACCAGAAAGTGAATAACATAGAGTCACCCCACTGCTTAGACCAGAACGTGAATAACATAGAGTCACCCCACTGATTAGACCAGAACGTGAATAACATAGAGTCACCCCACTGATTAGACCAGAGAGTGAATAACATAGAGTCACCCCACTGATAAGACCAGAGAGTGAATAACATAGAGTCACCCCACTGAGTTGACCAGAAAGTGAATAACATAGAGTCACCCCACTGATTAGACCAGAAGGTAAATAACATAGTTACCCCACTGATTAGACCAGAGAGTGAATAACATAGAGTCACCCCACTGGTTAGACCAGAAAGTGAATAACATAGAGTCACCCCACTGGTTAGACCAGAAAGTGAATAACATAGCCACCCCACTGATTAGACCAGAAAGTGAATAACATAGTCATCCCATTGATTAGACCAGAGAGTGAATAACATAGAGTCACCCCACTGATTAGACCAGAAAGTGAATAACATAGAGTCACCCCACTGCTTAGACCAGAGAGTGAATAACATAGAGTCACCCCACTGATTAGACCAGAACGTGAATAACATAGAGTCACCCCACTGATTAGACCAGAGAGTGAATAACATAGAGTCACCCCACTGATTAGACCAGAAAGTGAATAACATGGAGTCACCCCGCTGGTTAGACCAGAGAGTGAATAACATAGAGTCACCCCACTGATTAGACCAGAAAGTGAATAACATAGAGTCACCCCGCTGGTTAAACCAGAAAGTGAATAACATAGAGTCACCCCGCTGGTTAGACCAGAAAGTGAATAACATATAGTCACCCCACTGGTTAGACCAGAAAGTGAATCACATAGAGTCACCCCACTGGTTAGACCAGAAAGTGAATAACATAGTCACCCCACTGATTAGACCAGAGACTGAATAACATAGAGTCACCCCACTGATTAGACCAGAACGTGAATAACATAGAGTCACCCCACTGATTAGACCAGAGCGTGAATAACATAGAGTCACCCCACTGATTAGACCAGAGAGTGAATAACATAAAGTCACCCCACTGATTAGACCAGAGAGTGAATAACATAGAGTCACCCCACTGAGTTGACCAGAAAGTGAATAACATAGAGTCACCCCACTGATTAGACCAGAAGGTAAATAACATAGTTACCCCACTGATTAGACCAGAGAGTGAATAACATAGAGTCACCCCACTGGTTAGACCAGAAAGTGAATAACATAGAGTCACCCCACTGGTTAGACCAGAAAGTGAATAACATAGCCACCCCACTGATTAGACCAGAAAGTGAATAACATAGTCATCCCATTGATTAGACCAGAGAGTGAATAACATAGAGTCACCCCACTGATTAGACCAGAAAGTGAATAACATAGAGTCACCCCACTGCTTAGACCAGAGAGTGAATAACATAGAGTCACCCCACTGATTAGACCAGAACGTGAATAACATAGAGTCACCCCACTGATTAGACCAGAAAGTGAATAACATAGAGTCACCCTTCTGGTTAGACCAGAAAGTGAATAACATAGAGTCACCCTGCTGGTTAGACCAGAAAGTGAATAACATAGAGTCACCCCACTGGTTAGACCAGAAAGTGAATAACATAGCCACCCCACTGATTAGACCAGAAAGTGAATAACATAAGCACCCCACTGATTAGACCAGAACGTGAATAACATAGAGTCACCCCACTGATTAGACCAGAGAGTGAATAACATAGAGTCACCCCACTGATTAGACCAGAAAGTGAATAACATGGAGTCACCCCGCTGGTTAGACCAGAGAGTGAATAACATAGAGTCACCCCACTGATTAGACCAGAAAGTGAATAACATAGAGTCACCCCGCTGGTTAAACCAGAAAGTGAATAACATAGAGTCACCCCGCTGGTTAGACCAGAAAGTGAATAACATATAGTCACCCCACTGGTTAGACCAGAAAGTGAATCACATAGAGTCACCCCACTGGTTAGACCAGAAAGTGAATAACATAGTCACCCCACTGATTAGACCAGAGACTGAATAACATAGAGTCACCCCACTGATTAGACCAGAACGTGAATAACATAGAGTCACCCCACTGATTAGACCAGAGCGTGAATAACATAGAGTCACCCCACTGATTAGACCAGAGAGTGAATAACATAAAGTCACCCCACTGATTAGACCAGAGAGTGAATAACATAGAGTCACCCCACTGAGTTGACCAGAAAGTGAATAACATAGAGTCACCCCACTGATTAGACCAGAAGGTAAATAACATAGTTACCCCACTGATTAGACCAGAGAGTGAATAACATAGAGTCACCCCACTGGTTAGACCAGAAAGTGAATAACATAGAGTCACCCCACTGGTTAGACCAGAAAGTGAATAACATAGCCACCCCACTGATTAGACCAGAAAGTGAATAACATAGTCATCCCATTGATTAGACCAGAGAGTGAATAACATAGAGTCACCCCACTGATTAGACCAGAAAGTGAATAACATAGAGTCACCCCACTGCTTAGACCAGAGAGTGAATAACATAGAGTCACCCCACTGATTAGACCAGAACGTGAATAACATAGAGTCACCCCACTGATTAGACCAGAAAGTGAATAACATAGAGTCACCCTTCTGGTTAGACCAGAAAGTGAATAACATAGAGTCACCCTGCTGGTTAGACCAGAAAGTGAATAACATAGAGTCACCCCACTGGTTAGACCAGAAAGTGAATAACATAGCCACCCCACTGATTAGACCAGAAAGTGAATAACATAAGCACCCCACTGATTAGACCAGAAAGTGAATAACATAGTCATCCCATTGATTAGACCAGAGAGTGAATAACATAGAGTCATCCCACTGATTAGACCAGAGAGTGAATAACATAGAGTCACCCCACTGATTAGACCAGAGAGTGAATAACATAGAGTCACCCCACTGAGTTGACCAGAAAGTGAATAACATAGAGTCACCCCACTGATAAGACCAGAAGGTAAATAACATAGTTACCCCACTGATTAGACCAGAGACTGAATAACATAGAGTCACCCCACTGATTAGACCAGAAAGTGAATAACATAGAGTCACCCCACTGCTTAGACCAGAACGTGAATAACATAGAGTCACCCCACTGATTAGACCAGAACGTGAATAACATAGAGTCACCCCACTGATTAGACCAGAGAGTGAATAACATAGAGTCACCCCACTGATAAGACCAGAGAGTGAATAACATAGAGTCACCCCACTGAGTTGACCAGAAAGTGAATAACATAGAGTCACCCCACTGATTAGACCAGAAGGTAAATAACATAGTTACCCCACTGATTAGACCAGAGAGTGAATAACATAGAGTCACCCCACTGGTTAGACCAGAAAGTGAATAACATAGAGTCACCCCACTGGTTAGACCAGAAAGTGAATAACATAGCCACCCCACTGATTAGACCAGAAAGTGAATAACATAGTCATCCCATTGATTAGACCAGAGAGTGAATAACATAGAGTCACCCCACTGATTAGACCAGAAAGTGAATAACATAGAGTCACCCCACTGCTTAGACCAGAGAGTGAATAACATAGAGTCACCCCACTGATTAGACCAGAACGTGAATAACATAGAGTCACCCCACTGATTAGACCAGAGAGTGAATAACATAGAGTCACCCCACTGATTAGACCAGAAAGTGAATAACATGGAGTCACCCCGCTGGTTAGACCAGAGAGTGAATAACATAGAGTCACCCCACTGATTAGACCAGAAAGTGAATAACATAGAGTCACCCCGCTGGTTAAACCAGAAAGTGAATAACATAGAGTCACCCCGCTGGTTAGACCAGAAAGTGAATAACATATAGTCACCCCACTGGTTAGACCAGAAAGTGAATCACATAGAGTCACCCCACTGGTTAGACCAGAAAGTGAATAACATAGTCACCCCACTGATTAGACCAGAGACTGAATAACATAGAGTCACCCCACTGATTAGACCAGAACGTGAATAACATAGAGTCACCCCACTGATTAGACCAGAGCGTGAATAACATAGAGTCACCCCACTGATTAGACCAGAGAGTGAATAACATAGAGTCACCCCACTGATTAGACCAGAGAGTGAATAACATAGAGTCACCCCACTGAGTTGACCAGAAAGTGAATAACATAGAGTCACCCCACTGATTAGACCAGAAGGTAAATAACATAGTTACCCCACTGATTAGACCAGAGAGTGAATAACATAGAGTCACCCCACTGGTTAGACCAGAAAGTGAATAACATAGAGTCACCCCACTGGTTAGACCAGAAAGTGAATAACATAGCCACCCCACTGATTAGACCAGAAAGTGAATAACATAGTCATCCCATTGATTAGACCAGAGAGTGAATAACATAGAGTCACCCCACTGATTAGACCAGAAAGTGAATAACATAGAGTCACCCCACTGCTTAGACCAGAGAGTGAATAACATAGAGTCACCCCACTGATTAGACCAGAACGTGAATAACATAGAGTCACCCCACTGATTAGACCAGAGAGTGAATAACATAGAGTCACCCCACTGATTAGACCAGAAAGTGAATAACATGGAGTCACCCCGCTGGTTAGACCAGAGAGTGAATAACATAGAGTCACCCCACTGATTAGACCAGAAAGTGAATAACATAGAGTCACCCCGCTGGTTAGACCAGAAAGTGAATAACATAGAGTCACCCCGCTGGTTACACCAGAAAGTGAATAACATAGAGTCACCCCACTGGTTAGACCAGAAAGTGAATAACATAGAGTCACCCCACTGGTTAGACCAGAAAGTGAATAACATAGCCACCCCACTGATTAGACCAGAAAGTGAATAACATAGTCACCCCACTGATTAGACCAGAGAGTGAATAACATAGAGTCACCCCACTGATTAGACCAGAAAGTGAATAACATAGTCATCCCACTGATTAGACCAGAGAGTGAATAACATAGAGTCACCCCACTGATTAGACCAGAAAGTGAATAACATAGAGTCACCCCACTGCTTAGACCAGAGAGTGAATAACATAGAGTTACCCCACTGATTAGACCAGAACGTGAATAACATAGAGTCACCCCACTGATTAGACCAGAGAGTGAATAACATAGAGTCACCCCACTGATTAGACCAGAAAGTGAATAACATGGAGTCACCCCACTGATTAGACCAGAAAGTGAATAACATGGAGTCACCCCGCTGGTTAGACCAGAGAGTGAATAACATAGAGTCACCCCACTGATTAGACCAGAAAGTGAATAACATAGAGTCACCCCGCTGGTTAGACCAGAAAGTGAATAACATAGAGTCACCCCGCTGGTTAGACCAGAAAGTGAATAACATATAGTCACCCCACTGGTTAGACCAGAAAGTGAATAACATAGAGTCACCCCACTGGTTAGACCAGAAAGTGAATAACATAGTCACCCCACTGATTAGACCAGAGACTGAATAACATAGAGTCGCCCCACTGATTAGACCAGAAAGTGAATAACATAGAGTCACCCCACTGCTTAGACCAGAACGTGAATAACATAGAGTCACCCCACTGATTAGACCAGAACGTGAATAACATAGAGTCACCCCACTGATTAGACCAGAGAGTGAATAACATAGAGTCACCCCACTGATTAGACCAGAGAGTGAATAACATAGAGTCACCCCACTGAGTTGACCAGAAAGTGAATAACATAGAGTCACCCCACTGGTTAGGCCAGAAGGTAAATAACATAGTTACCCCACTGATTAGACCAGAGAGTGAATAACATAGAGTCACCCCACTGGTTAGACCAGAAAGTGAATAACATAGAGTCACCCCACTGGTTAGACCAGAAAGTGAATAACATAGCCACCCCACTGATTAGACCAGAAAGTGAATAACATAGTCATCCCACTGATTAGACCAGAGAGTGAATAACATAGAGTCACCCCACTGATTAGACCAGAAAGTGAATAACATAGAGTCACCCTTCTGGTTAGACCAGAAAGTGAATAACATAGAGTCACCCTGCTGGTTAGACCAGAAAGTGAATAACATAGAGTCACCCCACTGGTTAGACCAGAAAGTGAATAACATAGCCACCCCACTGATTAGACCAGAAAGTGAATAACATAGTCACCCCACTGATTAGACCAGAGACTGAATAACATAGAGTCACCCCACTGATTAGACCAGAAAGTGAATAACATAGAGTCACCCCACTGCTTAGACCAGAACGTGAATAACATAGAGTCACCTCACTGATTAGACCAGAACGTGAATAACATAGAGTCACCCCACTGATTAGACCAGAGAGTGAATAACATAGAGTCACCCCACTGATTAGACCAGAGAGTGAATAACATAGAGTCACCCCACTGAGTTGACCAGAAAGTGAATAACATAGAGTCACCCCACTGATTAGACCAGAAGGTAAATAACATAGTTACCCCACTGATTAGACCAGAGAGTGAATAACATAGAGTCACCCCACTGGTTAGACCAGAAAGTGAATAACATAGAGTCACCCCACTGGTTAGACCAGAAAGTGAATAACATAGCCACCCCACTGATTAGACCAGAAAGTGAATAACATAGTCATCCCATTGATTAGACCAGAGAGTGAATAACATAGAGTCACCCCACTGATTAGACCAGAAAGTGAATAACATAGAGTCACCCCACTGCTTAGACCAGAGAGTGAATAACATAGAGTCACCCCACTGATTAGACCAGAACGTGAATAACATAGAGTCACCCCACTGATTAGACCAGAGAGTGAATAACATAGAGTCACCCCACTGATTAGACCAGAAAGTGAATAACATGGAGTCACCCCGCTGGTTAGACTAGAGAGTGAATAACATAGAGTCACCCCACTGATTAGACCAGAAAGTGAATAACATAGAGTCACCCCGCTGGTTAGACCAGAAAGTGAATAACATAGAGTCACCCCGCTGGTTAGACCAGAAAGTGAATAACATATAGTCACCCCACTGGTTAGACCAGAAAGTGAATAACATAGAGTCACCCCACTGGTTAGACCAGAAAGTGAATAACATAGTCACCCCACTGATTAGACCAGAGACTGAATAACATAGAGTCACCCCACTGATTAGACCAGAAAGTGAATAACATAGAGTCACCACACTGCTTAGACCAGAACGTGAATAACATAGAGTCACCCCACTGATTAGACCAGAGCGTGAATAACATAGAGTCACCCCACTGATTAGACCAGAGAGTGAATAACATAGAGTCACCCCACTGATTAGACCAGAGAGTGAATAACATAGAGTCACCCCACTGAGTTGACCAGAAAGTGAATAACATAGAGTCACCCCACTGATTAGACCAGAAGGTAAATAACATAGTTACCCCACTGATTAGACCAGAGAGTGAATAACATAGAGTCACCCCACTGGTTAGACCAGAAAGTGAATAACATAGAGTCACCCCACTGGTTAGACCAGAAAGTGAATAACATAGCCACCCCACTGATTAGACCAGAAAGTGAATAACATAGCCACCCCACTGATTAGACCAGAAAGTGAATAACATAGTCAACCCACTGATTAGACCAGAGAGTGAATAACATAGAGTCACCCCACTGATTAGACCAGAAAGTGAATAACATAGTCATCCCACTGATTAGACCAGAGAGTGAATAACATAGAGTCACCCCACTGATTAGACCAGAAAGTGAATAACATAGAGTCACCCCACTGCTTAGACCAGAGAGTGAATAACATAGAGTCACCCCACTGATTAGACCAGAACGTGAATAACATAGAGTCACCCCACTGATTAGACCAGAGAGTGAATAACATAGAGTCACCCCACTGATTAGACTAGAAAGTGAATAACATGGAGTCACCCCGCTGGTTAGACCAGAGAGTGAATAACATAGAGTCACCCCACTGATTAGACCAGAAAGTGAATAACATAGAGTCACCCCGCTGGTTAGACCAGAAAGTGAATAACATAGAGTCACCCCGCTGGTTAGACCAGAAAGTGAATAACATATAGTCACCCCACTGGTTAGACCAGAAAGTGAATAACATAGAGTCACCCCACTGGTTAGACCAGAAAGTGAATAACATAGTCACCCCACTGATTAGACCAGAGACTGAATAACATAGAGTCACCCCACTGATTAGACCAGAAAGTGAATAACATAGAGTCACCACACTGCTTAGACCAGAACGTGAATAACATAGAGTCACCCCACTGATTAGACCAGAGCGTGAATAACATAGAGTCACCCCACTGATTAGACCAGAGAGTGAATAACATAGAGTCACCCCACTGATTAGACCAGAGAGTGAATAACATAGAGTCACCCCACTGAGTTGACCAGAAAGTGAATAACATAGAGTCACCCCACTGATTAGACCAGAAGGTAAATAACATAGTTACCCCACTGATTAGACCAGAGAGTGAATAACATAGAGTCACCCCACTGGTTAGACCAGAAAGTGAATAACATAGAGTCACCCCACTGGTTAGACCAGAAAGTGAATAACATAGCCACCCCACTGATTAGACCAGAAAGTGAATAACATAGTCATCCCATTGATTAGACCAGAGAGTGAATAACATAGAGTCACCCCACTGCTTAGACCAGAGAGTGAATAACATAGAGTCACCCCACTGATTAGACCAGAACGTGAATAACATAGAGTCACCCCACTGATTAGACCAGAGAGTGAATAACATAGAGTCACCCCACTGATTAGACCAGAAAGTGAATAACATGGAGTCACCCCGCTGGTTAGACCAGAGAGTGAATAACATAGAGTCACCCCACTGATTAGACCAGAAAGTGAATAACATAGAGTCACCCCGCTGGTTAGACCAGAAAGTGAATAACATAGAGTCACCCCGCTGTTTAGACCAGAAAGTGAATAACATAGAGTCACCCCACTGGTTAGACCAGAAAGTGAATAACATAGAGTCACCCCACTGGTTAGACCAGAAAGTGAATAACATAGCCACCCCACTGATTAGACCAGAAAGTGAATAACATAGTCACCCCACTGATTAGACCAGAGAGTGAATAACATAGAGTCACCCCACTGATTAGACCAGAAAGTGAATAACATAGTCATCCCACTGATTAGACCAGAGAGTGAATAACATAGAGTCACCCCACTGATTAGACCAGAAAGTGAATAACATAGAGTCACCCCACTGCTTAGACCAGAGAGTGAATAACATAGAGTTACCCCACTGATTAGACCAGAACGTGAATAACATAGAGTCACCCCACTGATTAGACCAGAGAGTGAATAACATAGAGTCACCCCACTGATTAGACCAGAAAGTGAATAACATGGAGTCACCCCACTGATTAGACCAGAAAGTGAATAACATGGAGTCACCCCGCTGGTTAGACCAGAGAGTGAATAACATAGAGTCACCCCACTGATTAGACCAGAAAGTGAATAACATAGAGTCACCCCGCTGGTTAGACCAGAAAGTGAATAACATAGAGTCACCCCGCTGGTTAGACCAGAAAGTGAATAACATATAGTCACCCCACTGGTTAGACCAGAAAGTGAATAACATAGAGTCACCCCACTGGTTAGACCAGAAAGTGAATAACATAGTCACCCCACTGATTAGACCAGAGACTGAATAACATAGAGTCGCCCCACTGATTAGACCAGAAAGTGAATAACATAGAGTCACCCCACTGCTTAGACCAGAACGTGAATAACATAGAGTCACCCCACTGATTAGACCAGAACGTGAATAACATAGAGTCACCCCACTGATTAGACCAGAAAGTGAATAACATAGAGTCACCCCGCTGGTTAGACCAGAAAGTGAATAACATAGAGTCACCCCACTGGTTAGACCAGAAAGTGAATAACATAGCCACCCCACTGATTAGACCAGAAAGTGAATAACATAGTCACCCCACTGATTAGACCAGAGAGTGAATAACATAGAGTCACCCCACTGATTAGACCAGAAAGTGAATAACATAGTCATCCCACTGATTAGACCAGAGAGTGAATAACATAGAGTCTCCCCACTGATTAGACCAGAAAGTGAATAACATAGAGTCACCCCACTGCTTAGACCAGAGAGTGAATAACATAGAGTTACCCCACTGATTAGACCAGAACGTGAATAACATAGAGTCACCCCACTGATTAGACCAGAGAGTGAATAACATAGAGTCACCCCACTGATTAGACCAGAAAGTGAATAACATGGAGTCACCCCACTGATTAGACCAGAAAGTGAATAACATGGAGTCACCCCGCTGGTTAGACCAGAGAGTGAATAACATAGAGTCACCCCACTGATTAGACCAGAAAGTGAATAACATAGAGTCACCCCGCTGGTTAGACCAGAAAGTGAATAACATAGAGTCACCCCGCTGGTTAGACCAGAAAGTGAATAACATATAGTCACCCCACTGGTTAGACCAGAAAGTGAATAACATAGAGTCACCCCACTGGTTAGACCAGAAAGTGAATAACATAGTCACCCCACTGATTAGACCAGAGACTGAATAACATAGAGTCGCCCCACTGATTAGACCAGAAAGTGAATAACATAGAGTCACCCCACTGCTTAGACCAGAACGTGAATAACATAGAGTCACCCCACTGATTAGACCAGAACGTGAATAACATAGAGTCACCCCACTGATTAGACCAGAGAGTGAATAACATAGAGTCACCCCACTGATTAGACCAGAGAGTGAATAACATAGAGTCACCCCACTGAGTTGACCAGAAAGTGAATAACATAGAGTCACCCCACTGGTTAGACCAGAAGGTAAATAACATAGTTACCCCACTGATTAGACCAGAGAGTGAATAACATAGAGTCACCCCACTGCTTAGACCAGAGAGTGAATAACATAGAGTTACCCCACTGATTAGACCAGAACGTGAATAACATAGAGTCACCCCACTGATTAGACCAGAAAGTGAATAACATAGAGACACCCCACTGCTTAGACCAGAACGTGAATAACATAGTGTCACCCCACTGATTAGACCAGAACGTGAATAACATAGAGTCACCCCACTGATTAGACCAGAAAGTGAATAACATAGAGTCACCCCACTGCTTAGACCAGAACGTGAATAACATAGTTACCCCACTGATTAGACCAGAGAGTGAATAACATAGAGTTACCCCACTGATTAGACCAGAACGTGAATAACATAGAGTCACCCCACTGATTAGACCAGAGAGTGAATAACATAGAGTCACCCCACTGATTAGACCAGAAAGTGAATAACATGGAGTCACCCCACTGATTAGACCAGAAAGTGAATAACATGGAGTCACCCCGCTGGTTAGACCAGAGAGTGAATAACATAGAGTCACCCCACTGATTAGACCAGAAAGTGAATAACATAGAGTCACCCCGCTGGTTAGACCAGAAAGTGAATAACATAGAGTCACCCCGCTGGTTAGACCAGAAAGTGAATAACATATAGTCACCCCACTGGTTAGACCAGAAAGTGAATAACATAGAGTCACCCCACTGGTTAGACCAGAAAGTGAATAACATAGTCACCCCACTGATTAGACCAGAGACTGAATAACATAGAGTCGCCCCACTGATTAGACCAGAAAGTGAATAACATAGAGTCACCCCACTGCTTAGACCAGAACGTGAATAACATGGAGTCACCCCACTGATTAGACCAGAACGTGAATAACATAGAGTCACCCCACTGATTAGACCAGAAAGTGAATAACATAGAGTCACCCCGCTGGTTAGACCAGAAAGTGAATAACATAGAGTCACCCCGCTGGTTAGACCAGAAAGTGAATAACATAGAGTCACCCCACTGGTTAGACCAGAAAGTGAATAACATAGAGTCACCCCACTGGTTAGACCAGAAAGTGAATAACATAGCCACCCCACTGATTAGACCAGAAAGTGAATAACATAGTCACCCCACTGATTAGACCAGAGAGTGAATAACATAGAGTCACCCCACTGATTAGACCAGAAAGTGAATAACATAGTCATCCCACTGATTAGACCAGAGAGTGAATAACATAGAGTCTCCCCACTGATTAGACCAGAAAGTGAATAACATAGAGTCACCCCACTGCTTAGACCAGAGAGTGAATAACATAGAGTTACCCCACTGATTAGACCAGAACGTGAATAACATAGAGTCACCCCACTGATTAGACCAGAGAGTGAATAACATAGAGTCACCCCACTGATTAGACCAGAAAGTGAATAACATGGAGTCACCCCACTGATTAGACCAGAAAGTGAATAACATGGAGTCACCCCGCTGGTTAGACCAGAGAGTGAATAACATAGAGTCACCCCACTGATTAGACCAGAAAGTGAATAACATAGAGTCACCCCGCTGGTTAGACCAGAAAGTGAATAACATATAGTCACCCCACTGGTTAGACCAGAAAGTGAATAACATAGAGTCACCCCACTGGTTAGACCAGAAAGTGAATAACATAGTCACCCCACTGATTAGACCAGAGACTGAATAACATAGAGTCGCCCCACTGATTAGACCAGAAAGTGAATAACATAGAGTCACCCCACTGCTTAGACCAGAACGTGAATAACATAGAGTCACCCCACTGATTAGACCAGAACGTGAATAACATAGAGTCACCCCACTGATTAGACCAGAGAGTGAATAACATAGAGTCACCCCACTGATTAGACCAGAGAGTGAATAACATAGAGTCACCCCACTGAGTTGACCAGAAAGTGAATAACATAGAGTCACCCCACTGGTTAGACCAGAAGGTAAATAACATAGTTACCCCACTGATTAGACCAGAGAGTGAATAACATAGAGTCACCCCACTGCTTAGACCAGAGAGTGAATAACATAGAGTTACCCCACTGATTAGACCAGAACGTGAATAACATAGAGTCACCCCACTGATTAGACCAGAAAGTGAATAACATAGAGTCACCCCACTGCTTAGACCAGAACGTGAATAACATAGTGTCACCCCACTGATTAGACCAGAACGTGAATAACATAGAGTCACCCCACTGATTAGACCAGAGAGTGAATAACATAGAGTCACCCCACTGATTAGACCAGAGAGTGAATAACATAGAGTCACCCCACTGAGTTGACCAGAAAGTGAATAACATAGAGTCACCCCACTGGTTAGGCCAGAAGGTAAATAACATAGTTACCCCACTGATTAGACCAGAGAGTGAATAACATAGAGTCACCCCACTGGTTAGACCAGAAAGTGAATAACATAGAGTCACCCCACTGGTTAGACCAGAAAGTGAATAACATAGCCACCCCACTGATTAGACCAGAAAGTGAATAACATAGTCATCCCACTGATTAGACCAGAGAGTGAATAACATAGAGTCACCCCACTGATTAGACCAGAAAGTGAATAACATAGAGTCACCCTTCTGGTTAGACCAGAAAGTGAATAACATAGAGTCACCCTGCTGGTTAGACCAGAACGTGAATAACATAGAGTCACCCCACTGATTAGACCAGAGAGTGAATAACATAGAGTCACCCCACTGATTAGACCAGAAAGTGAATAACATGGAGTCACCCCACTGATTAGACCAGAAAGTGAATAACATGGAGTCACCCCGCTGGTTAGACCAGAGAGTGAATAACATAGAGTCACCCCACTGATTAGACCAGAAAGTGAATAACATAGAGTCACCCCGCTGGTTAGACCAGAAAGTGAATAACATAGAGTCACCCCGCTGGTTAGACCAGAAAGTGAATAACATATAGTCACCCCACTGGTTAGACCAGAAAGTGAATAACATAGAGTCACCCCACTGGTTAGACCAGAAAGTGAATAACATAGTCACCCCACTGATTAGACCAGAGACTGAATAACATAGAGTCGCCCCACTGATTAGACCAGAAAGTGAATAACATAGAGTCACCCCACTGCTTAGACCAGAACGTGAATAACATAGAGTCACCCCACTGATTAGACCAGAACGTGAATAACATAGAGTCACCCCACTGATTAGACCAGAAAGTGAATAACATAGAGTCACCCCGCTGGTTAGACCAGAAAGTGAATAACATAGAGTCACCCCACTGGTTAGACCAGAAAGTGAATAACATAGCCACCCCACTGATTAGACCAGAAAGTGAATAACATAGTCACCCCACTGATTAGACCAGAGAGTGAATAACATAGAGTCACCCCACTGATTAGACCAGAAAGTGAATAACATAGTCATCCCACTGATTAGACCAGAGAGTGAATAACATAGAGTCTCCCCACTGATTAGACCAGAAAGTGAATAACATAGAGTCACCCCACTGCTTAGACCAGAGAGTGAATAACATAGAGTTACCCCACTGATTAGACCAGAACGTGAATAACATAGAGTCACCCCACTGATTAGACCAGAGAGTGAATAACATAGAGTCACCCCACTGATTAGACCAGAAAGTGAATAACATGGAGTCACCCCACTGATTAGACCAGAAAGTGAATAACATGGAGTCACCCCGCTGGTTAGACCAGAGAGTGAATAACATAGAGTCACCCCACTGATTAGACCAGAAAGTGAATAACATAGAGTCACCCCGCTGGTTAGACCAGAAAGTGAATAACATAGAGTCACCCCGCTGGTTAGACCAGAAAGTGAATAACATATAGTCACCCCACTGGTTAGACCAGAAAGTGAATAACATAGAGTCACCCCACTGGTTAGACCAGAAAGTGAATAACATAGTCACCCCACTGATTAGACCAGAGACTGAATAACATAGAGTCGCCCCACTGATTAGACCAGAAAGTGAATAACATAGAGTCACCCCACTGCTTAGACCAGAACGTGAATAACATAGAGTCACCCCACTGATTAGACCAGAACGTGAATAACATAGAGTCACCCCACTGATTAGACCAGAGAGTGAATAACATAGAGTCACCCCACTGATTAGACCAGAGAGTGAATAACATAGAGTCACCCCACTGAGTTGACCAGAAAGTGAATAACATAGAGTCACCCCACTGGTTAGACCAGAAGGTAAATAACATAGTTACCCCACTGATTAGACCAGAGAGTGAATAACATAGAGTCACCCCACTGCTTAGACCAGAGAGTGAATAACATAGAGTTACCCCACTGATTAGACCAGAACGTGAATAACATAGAGTCACCCCACTGATTAGACCAGAAAGTGAATAACATAGAGACACCCCACTGCTTAGACCAGAACGTGAATAACATAGTGTCACCCCACTGATTAGACCAGAACGTGAATAACATAGAGTCACCCCACTGATTAGACCAGAAAGTGAATAACATAGAGTCACCCCACTGCTTAGACCAGAACGTGAATAACATAGTTACCCCACTGATTAGACCAGAGAGTGAATAACATAGAGTTACCCCACTGATTAGACCAGAACGTGAATAACATAGAGTCACCCCACTGATTAGACCAGAGAGTGAATAACATAGAGTCACCCCACTGATTAGACCAGAAAGTGAATAACATGGAGTCACCCCACTGATTAGACCAGAAAGTGAATAACATGGAGTCACCCCGCTGGTTAGACCAGAGAGTGAATAACATAGAGTCACCCCACTGATTAGACCAGAAAGTGAATAACATAGAGTCACCCCGCTGGTTAGACCAGAAAGTGAATAACATAGAGTCACCCCGCTGGTTAGACCAGAAAGTGAATAACATATAGTCACCCCACTGGTTAGACCAGAAAGTGAATAACATAGAGTCACCCCACTGGTTAGACCAGAAAGTGAATAACATAGTCACCCCACTGATTAGACCAGAGACTGAATAACATAGAGTCGCCCCACTGATTAGACCAGAAAGTGAATAACATAGAGTCACCCCACTGCTTAGACCAGAACGTGAATAACATGGAGTCACCCCACTGATTAGACCAGAACGTGAATAACATAGAGTCACCCCACTGATTAGACCAGAAAGTGAATAACATAGAGTCACCCCGCTGGTTAGACCAGAAAGTGAATAACATAGAGTCACCCCGCTGGTTAGACCAGAAAGTGAATAACATAGAGTCACCCCACTGGTTAGACCAGAAAGTGAATAACATAGAGTCACCCCACTGGTTAGACCAGAAAGTGAATAACATAGCCACCCCACTGATTAGACCAGAAAGTGAATAACATAGTCACCCCACTGATTAGACCAGAGAGTGAATAACATAGAGTCACCCCACTGATTAGACCAGAAAGTGAATAACATAGTCATCCCACTGATTAGACCAGAGAGTGAATAACATAGAGTCTCCCCACTGATTAGACCAGAAAGTGAATAACATAGAGTCACCCCACTGCTTAGACCAGAGAGTGAATAACATAGAGTTACCCCACTGATTAGACCAGAACGTGAATAACATAGAGTCACCCCACTGATTAGACCAGAGAGTGAATAACATAGAGTCACCCCACTGATTAGACCAGAAAGTGAATAACATGGAGTCACCCCACTGATTAGACCAGAAAGTGAATAACATGGAGTCACCCCGCTGGTTAGACCAGAGAGTGAATAACATAGAGTCACCCCACTGATTAGACCAGAAAGTGAATAACATAGAGTCACCCCGCTGGTTAGACCAGAAAGTGAATAACATATAGTCACCCCACTGGTTAGACCAGAAAGTGAATAACATAGAGTCACCCCACTGGTTAGACCAGAAAGTGAATAACATAGTCACCCCACTGATTAGACCAGAGACTGAATAACATAGAGTCGCCCCACTGATTAGACCAGAAAGTGAATAACATAGAGTCACCCCACTGCTTAGACCAGAACGTGAATAACATAGAGTCACCCCACTGATTAGACCAGAACGTGAATAACATAGAGTCACCCCACTGATTAGACCAGAGAGTGAATAACATAGAGTCACCCCACTGATTAGACCAGAGAGTGAATAACATAGAGTCACCCCACTGAGTTGACCAGAAAGTGAATAACATAGAGTCACCCCACTGGTTAGACCAGAAGGTAAATAACATAGTTACCCCACTGATTAGACCAGAGAGTGAATAACATAGAGTCACCCCACTGCTTAGACCAGAGAGTGAATAACATAGAGTTACCCCACTGATTAGACCAGAACGTGAATAACATAGAGTCACCCCACTGATTAGACCAGAAAGTGAATAACATAGAGTCACCCCACTGCTTAGACCAGAACGTGAATAACATAGTGTCACCCCACTGATTAGACCAGAACGTGAATAACATAGAGTCACCCCACTGATTAGACCAGAGAGTGAATAACATAGAGTCACCCCACTGATTAGACCAGAGAGTGAATAACATAGAGTCACCCCACTGAGTTGACCAGAAAGTGAATAACATAGAGTCACCCCACTGGTTAGGCCAGAAGGTAAATAACATAGTTACCCCACTGATTAGACCAGAGAGTGAATAACATAGAGTCACCCCACTGGTTAGACCAGAAAGTGAATAACATAGAGTCACCCCACTGGTTAGACCAGAAAGTGAATAACATAGCCACCCCACTGATTAGACCAGAAAGTGAATAACATAGTCATCCCACTGATTAGACCAGAGAGTGAATAACATAGAGTCACCCCACTGATTAGACCAGAAAGTGAATAACATAGAGTCACCCTTCTGGTTAGACCAGAAAGTGAATAACATAGAGTCACCCTGCTGGTTAGACCAGAAAGTGAATAACATAGAGTCACCCCACTGGTTAGACCAGAAAGTGAATAACATAGCCACCCCACTGATTAGACCAGAAAGTGAATAACATAGTCACCCCACTGATTAGACCAGAGACTGAATAACATAGAGTCACCCCACTGATTAGACCAGAAAGTGAATAACATAGAGTCACCCCACTGCTTAGACCAGAACGTGAATAACATAGAGTCACCCCACTGATTAGACCAGAACGTGAATAACATAGAGTCACCCCACTGATTAGACCAGAGAGTGAATAACATAGAGTCACCCCACTGATTAGACCAGAGAGTGAATAACATAGAGTCACCCCACTGAGTTGACCAGAGAGTGAATAACATAGAGTCACCCCACTGAGTTGACCAGAAAGTGAATAACATAGAGTCACCCCACTGGTTAGACCAGAAGGTAAATAACATAGTTACCCCACTGATTAGACCAGAGAGTGAATAACATAGAGTCACCCCACTGCTTAGACCAGAGAGTGAATAACATAGAGTTACCCCACTGATTAGACCAGAACGTGAATAACATAGAGTCACCCCACTGATTAGACCAGAAAGTGAATAACATAGAGTCACCCCACTGCTTAGACCAGAACGTGAATAACATAGTGTCACCCCACTGATTAGACCAGAACGTGAATAACATAGAGTCACCCCACTGATTAGACCAGAGAGTGAATAACATAGAGTCACCCCACTGATTAGACCAGAGAGTGAATAACATAGAGTCACCCCACTGAGTTGACCAGAAAGTGAATAACATAGAGTCACCCCACTGGTTAGGCCAGAAGGTAAATAACATAGTTACCCCACTGATTAGACCAGAGAGTGAATAACATAGAGTCACCCCACTGGTTAGGCCAGAAGGTAAATAACATAGTTACCCCACTGATTAGACCAGAGAGTGAATAACATAGAGTCACCCCACTGGTTAGACCAGAAAGTGAATAACATAGAGTCACCCCACTGGTTAGACCAGAAAGTGAATAACATAGCCACCCCACTGATTAGACCAGAAAGTGAATAACATAGTCATCCCACTGATTAGACCAGAGAGTGAATAACATAGAGTCACCCCACTGATTAGACCAGAAAGTGAATAACATAGAGTCACCCTTCTGGTTAGACCAGAAAGTGAATAACATAGAGTCACCCTGCTGGTTAGACCAGAAAGTGAATAACATAGAGTCACCCCACTGGTTAGACCAGAAAGTGAATAACATAGCCACCCCACTGATTAGACCAGAAAGTGAATAACATAGTCACCCCACTGATTAGACCAGAGACTGAATAACATAGAGTCACCCCACTGATTAGACCAGAAAATGAATAACATAGAGTCACCCCACTGCTTAGACCAGAACGTGAATAACATAGAGTCACCCCACTGATTAGACCAGAACGTGAATAACATAGAGTCACCCCACTGATTAGACCAGAGAGTGAATAACATAGAGTCACCCCACTGATTAGACCAGAGAGTGAATAACATAGAGTCACCCCACTGAGTTGACCAGAAAGTGAATAACATAGAGTCACCCCACTGATTAGACCAGAAGGTAAATAACATAGTTACCCCACTGATTAGACCAGAGAGTGAATAACATAGAGTCACCCCACTGGTTAGACCAGAAAGTGAATAACATAGAGTCACCCCACTGGTTAGACCAGAAAGTGAATAACATAGCCACCCCACTGATTAGACCAGAAAGTGAATAACATAGTCATCCCATTGATTAGACCAGAGAGTGAATAACATAGAGTCACCCCACTGATTAGACCAGAAAGTGAATAACATAGAGTCACCCCACTGCTTAGACCAGAGAGTGAATAACATAGAGTCACCCCACTGATTAGACCAGAACGTGAATAACATAGAGTCACCCCACTGATTAGACCAGAGAGTGAATAACATAGAGTCACCCCACTGATTAGACCAGAAAGTGAATAACATGGAGTCACCCCGCTGGTTAGACCAGAGAGTGAATAACATAGAGTCACCCCACTGATTAGACCAGAAAGTGAATAACATAGAGTCACCCCGCTGGTTAGACCAGAAAGTGAATAACATAGAGTCACCCCGCTGGTTAGACCAGAAAGTGAATAACATATAGTCACCCCACTGGTTAGACCAGAAAGTGAATAACATAGAGTCACCCCACTGGTTAGACCAGAAAGTGAATAACATAGTCACCCCACTGATTAGACCAGAGACTGAATAACATAGAGTCACCCCACTGATTAGACCAGAAAGTGAATAACATAGAGTCACCACACTGCTTAGACCAGAACGTGAATAACATAGAGTCACCCCACTGATTAGACCAGAGCGTGAATAACATAGAGTCACCCCACTGATTAGACCAGAGAGTGAATAACATAGAGTCACCCCACTGATTAGACCAGAGAGTGAATAACATAGAGTCACCCCACTGAGTTGACCAGAAAGTGAATAACATAGAGTCACCCCACTGATTAGACCAGAAGGTAAATAACATAGTTACCCCACTGATTAGACCAGAGAGTGAATAACATAGAGTCACCCCACTGGTTAGACCAGAAAGTGAATAACATAGAGTCACCCCACTGGTTAGACCAGAAAGTGAATAACATAGCCACCCCACTGATTAGACCAGAAAGTGAATAACATAGCCACCCCACTGATTAGACCAGAAAGTGAATAACATAGTCAACCCACTGATTAGACCAGAGAGTGAATAACATAGAGTCACCCCACTGATTAGACCAGAAAGTGAATAACATAGTCATCCCACTGATTAGACCAGAGAGTGAATAACATAGAGTCACCCCACTGATTAGACCAGAAAGTGAATAACATAGAGTCACCCCACTGCTTAGACCAGAGAGTGAATAACATAGAGTCACCCCACTGATTAGACCAGAACGTGAATAACATAGAGTCACCCCACTGATTAGACCAGAGAGTGAATAACATAGAGTCACCCCACTGATTAGACTAGAAAGTGAATAACATGGAGTCACCCCGCTGGTTAGACCAGAGAGTGAATAACATAGAGTCACCCCACTGATTAGACCAGAAAGTGAATAACATAGAGTCACCCCGCTGGTTAGACCAGAAAGTGAATAACATAGAGTCACCCCGCTGGTTAGACCAGAAAGTGAATAACATATAGTCACCCCACTGGTTAGACCAGAAAGTGAATAACATAGAGTCACCCCACTGGTTAGACCAGAAAGTGAATAACATAGTCACCCCACTGATTAGACCAGAGACTGAATAACATAGAGTCACCCCACTGATTAGACCAGAAAGTGAATAACATAGAGTCACCACACTGCTTAGACCAGAACGTGAATAACATAGAGTCACCCCACTGATTAGACCAGAGCGTGAATAACATAGAGTCACCCCACTGATTAGACCAGAAAGTGAATAACATAGAGTCACCCCACTGATTAGACCAGAGAGTGAATAACATAGAGTCACCCCACTGAGTTGACCAGAAAGTGAATAACATAGAGTCACCCCACTGATTAGACCAGAAGGTAAATAACATAGTTACCCCACTGATTAGACCAGAGAGTGAATAACATAGAGTCACCCCACTGGTTAGACCAGAAAGTGAATAACATAGAGTCACCCCACTGGTTAGACCAGAAAGTGAATAACATAGCCACCCCACTGATTAGACCAGAAAGTGAATAACATAGTCATCTCATTGATTAGACCAGAGAGTGAATAACATAGAGTCACCCCACTGCTTAGACCAGAGAGTGAATAACATAGAGTCACCCCACTGATTAGACCAGAACGTGAATAACATAGAGTCACCCCACTGATTAGACCAGAGAGTGAATAACATAGAGTCACCCCACTGATTAGACCAGAAAGTGAATAACATGGAGTCACCCCGCTGGTTAGACCAGAGAGTGAATAACATAGAGTCACCCCACTGATTAGACCAGAAAGTGAATAACATAGAGTCACCCCGCTGGTTAGACCAGAAAGTGAATAACATAGAGTCACCCCGCTGGTTAGACCAGAAAGTGAATAACATAGAGTCACCCCACTGGTTAGACCAGAAAGTGAATAACATAGAGTCACCCCACTGGTTAGACCAGAAAGTGAATAACATAGCCACCCCACTGATTAGACCAGAAAGTGAATAACATAGTCACCCCACTGATTAGACCAGAGAGTGAATAACATAGAGTCACCCCACTGATTAGACCAGAAAGTGAATAACATAGTCATCCCACTGATTAGACCAGCGAGTGAATAACATAGAGTCACCCCACTGATTAGACCAGAAAATGAATAACATAGAGTCACCCCACTGCTTAGACCAGAGAGTGAATAACATAGAGTTACCCCACTGATTAGACCAGAACGTGAATAACATAGAGTCACCCCACTGATTAGACCAGAGAGTTAATAACATAGAGTCACCCCACTGATTAGACCAGAAAGTGAATAACATGGAGTCACCCCACTGATTAGACCAGAAAGTGAATAACATGGAGTCACCCCGCTGGTTAGACCAGAGAGTGAATAACATAGAGTCACCCCACTGATTAGACCAGAAAGTGAATAACATAGAGTCACCCCGCTGGTTAGACCAGAAAGTGAATAACATAGAGTCACCCCGCTGGTTAGACCAGAAAGTGAATAACATATAGTCACCCCACTGGTTAGACCAGAAAGTGAATAACATAGAGTCACCCCACTGGTTAGACCAGAAAGTGAATAACATAGTCACCCCACTGATTAGACCAGAGACTGAATAACATAGAGTCGCCCCACTGATTAGACCAGAAAGTGAATAACATAGAGTCACCCCACTGCTTAGACCAGAACGTGAATAACATAGAGTCACCCCACTGATTAGACCAGAACGTGAATAACATAGAGTCACCCCACTGATTAGACCAGAAAGTGAATAACATAGAGTCACCCCGCTGGTTAGACCAGAAAGTGAATAACATAGAGTCACCCCGCTGGTTAGACCAGAAAGTGAATAACATAGAGTCACCCCACTGGTTAGACCAGAAAGTGAATAACATAGAGTCACCCCACTGGTTAGACCAGAAAGTGAATAACATAGCCACCCCACTGATTAGACCAGAAAGTGAATAACATAGTCACCCCACTGATTAGACCAGAGAGTGAATAACATAGAGTCACCCCACTGATTAGACCAGAAAGTGAATAACATAGTCATCCCACTGATTAGACCAGAGAGTGAATAACATAGAGTCACCCCACTGATTAGACCAGAAAGTGAATAACATAGAGTCACCCCACTGCTTAGACCAGAGAGTGAATAACATAGAGTTACCCCACTGATTAGACCAGAACGTGAATAACATAGAGTCACCCCACTGATTAGACCAGAGAGTGAATAACATAGAGTCACCCCACTGATTAGACCAGAAAGTGAATAACATGGAGTCACCCCACTGATTAGACCAGAAAGTGAATAACATGGAGTCACCCCGCTGGTTAGACCAGAGAGTGAATAACATAGAGTCACCCCACTGATTAGACCAGAAAGTGAATAACATAGAGTCACCCCGCTGGTTAGACCAGAAAGTGAATAACATAGAGTCATCCCGCTGGTTAGACCAGAAAGTGAATAACATATAGTCACCCCACTGGTTAGACCAGAAAGTGAATAACATAGAGTCACCCCACTGGTTAGACCAGAAAGTGAATAACATAGTCACCCCACTGATTAGACCAGAGACTGAATAACATAGAGTCGCCCCACTGATTAGACCAGAAAGTGAATAATATAGAGTCACCCCACTGCTTAGACCAGAACGTGAATAACATAGAGTCACCCCACTGATTAGACCAGAACGTGAATAACATAGAGTCACCCCACTGATTAGACCAGAGAGTGAATAACATAGAGTCACCCCACTGATTAGACCAGAGAGTGAATAACATAGAGTCACCCCACTGAGTTGACCAGAAAGTGAATAACATAGAGTCACCCCACTGGTTAGACCAGAAGGTAAATAACATAGTTACCCCACTGATTAGACCAGAGAGTGAATAACATAGAGTCACCCCACTGGTTAGACCAGAAAGTGAATAACATAGAGTCACCCCACTGGTTAGACCAGAAAGTGAATAACATAGCCACCCCACTGATTAGACCAGAAAGTGAATAACATAGTCATCCCACTGATTAGACCAGAGAGTGAATAACATAGAGTCACCCCACTGATTAGACCAGAAAGTGAATAACATAGAGTCACCCTTCTGGTTAGACCAGAAAGTGAATAACATAGAGTCACCCTGCTGGTTAGACCAGAAAGTGAATAACATAGAGTCACCCCACTGGTTAGACCAGAAAGTGAATAACATAGCCACCCCACTGATTAGACCAGAAAGTGAATAACATAGTCACCCCACTGATTAGACCAGAGACTGAATAACATAGAGTCACCCCACTGATTAGACCAGAAAGTGAATAACATAGAGTCACCCCACTGCTTAGACCAGAACGTGAATAACATAGAGTCACCCCACTGATTAGACCAGAACGTGAATAACATAGAGTCACCCCACTGATTAGACCAGAGAGTGAATAACATAGAGTCACCCCACTGATTAGACCAGAGAGTGAATAACATAGAGTCACCCCACTGAGTTGACCAGAAAGTGAATAACATAGAGTCACCCCACTGATTAGACCAGAAGGTAAATAACATAGTTACCCCACTGATTAGACCAGAGAGTGAATAACATAGAGTCACCCCACTGGTTAGACCAGAAAGTGAATAACATAGAGTCACCCCACTGGTTAGACCAGAAAGTGAATAACATAGCCACCCCACTGATTAGACCAGAAAGTGAATAACATAGAGTCACCCCACTGCTTAGACCAGAGAGTGAATAACATAAAGTCACCCCACTGATTAGACCAGAACGTGAATAACATAGAGTCACCCCACTGATTAGACCAGAGAGTGAATAACATAGAGTCACCCCACTGATTAGACCAGAAAGTGAATAACATGGAGTCACCCCGCTGGTTAGACCAGAGAGTGAATAACATAGAGTCACCCCACTGATTAGACCAGAAAGTGAATAACATAGAGTCACCCCGCTGGTTAGACCAGAAAGTGAATAACATAGAGTCACCCCGCTGGTTAGACCAGAAAGTGAATAACATATAGTCACCCCACTGGTTAGACCAGAAAGTGAATAACATAGAGTCACCCCACTGGTTAGACCAGAAAGTGAATAACATAGTCACCCCACTGATTAGACCAGAGACTGAATAACATAGAGTCACCCCACTGATTAGACCAGAAAGTGAATAACATAGAGTCACCACACTGCTTAGACCAGAACGTGAATAACATAGAGTCACCCCACTGATTAGACCAGAGCGTGAATAACATAGAGTCAACCCACTGATTAGACCAGAGAGTGAATAACATAGAGTCACCCCACTGATTAGACCAGAGAGTGAATAACATAGAGTCACCCCACTGAGTTGACCAGAAAGTGAATAACATAGAGTCACCCCACTGATTAGACCAGAAGGTAAATAACATAGTTACCCCACTGATTAGACCAGAGAGTGAATAACATAGAGTCACCCCACTGGTTAGACCAGAAAGTGAATAACATAGCCACCCCACTGATTAGACCAGAAAGTGAATAACATAGTCACCCCACTAATTAGACCAGAGAGTGAATAACATAGAGTCACCCCACTGATTAGACCAGAAAGTGAATAACATAGAGTCACCCCACTGCTTAGACCAGAACGTGAATAACATAGAGTCACTCCACTGATTAGACCAGAACGTGAATAACATAGATTCACCCCACTGATTAGACCAGAGAGTGAATAACATAGAGTCACCCCACTGATTAGACCAGAGAGTGAATAACATAGAGTCACCCCACTGATTAGACCAGAAAGTGAATAACATAGCCACCCCACTGATTAGACCAGAAAGTGAATAACATAGTCACCCCACTAATTAGACCAGAGAGTGAATAACATAGAGTCACCCCACTGATTAGACCAGAAAGTGAATAACATAGAGTCACCCCACTGCTTAGACCAGAACGTGAATAACATAGAGTCACCCCACTGATTAGACCAGAACGTGAATAACATAGAGTCACCCCACTGATTAGACCAGAGAGTGAATAACATAGAGTCACCCCACTGATTAGACCAGAGAGTGAATAACATAGAGTCACCCCACTGATTAGACCAGAGAGTGAATAACATAGAGTCACCCCACTGATTAGACCAGAAAGTGGACAACATAGAGTCACCCCACTGATTAGACCAGAGAGTGAATAACATAAAGTCACCCCACTGATTAGACCAGAGAGTGAATAACATAGAGTCACCCCACTGATTAGACCAGAGAGTGAATAACATAGAGTCACCCCACTGAGTTGACCAGAAAGTGAATAACATAGAGTCACCCCACTGATTAGACCACAAGGTGAATAACATATTTACCCCACTGATTAGACCAGAGAGTGAATAACATAGAGTCACCCCACTGGTTAGACCAGAAAGTGAATAACATAGGGTCACCCCACTGATTAGACCAGAAAGTGAATAACATAGAGTCACCTAACTGATTAGACCAGAAAGTGAATAACATGGAGTCACCCCGCTGGTTAGACCAGAAAGTGAATAACATAGAGTCACCCCGCTGGTTAGACCAGAAAGTGAATAAAATAGAGTCACCCCACTGGTTAAACCAGAAAGTGAATAACATAGAGTCACCCCACTGGTTAGACCAGAAAGTGAATAACATAGAGTCACCCCACTGATTAGACCAGAAAGTGAATAACATAGCCACCCCGCTGGTTAGACCAGAGCGTGAATAACATAGAGTCAACCCACTGATTAGACCAGAGAGTGAATAACATAGAGTCACCCCACTGATTAGACCAGAGAGTGAATAACATAGAGTCACCCCACTGAGTTGACCAGAAAGTGAATAACATAGAGTCACCCCACTGATTAGACCAGAAGGTAAATAACATAGTTACCCCACTGATTAGACCAGAGAGTGAATAACATAGAGTCACCCCACTGGTTAGACCAGAAAGTGAATAACATAGCCACCCCACTGATTAGACCAGAAAGTGAATAACATAGTCACCCCACTAATTAGACCAGAGAGTGAATAACATAGAGTCACCCCACTGATTAGACCAGAAAGTGAATAACATAGAGTCACCCCACTGCTTAGACCAGAACGTGAATAACATAGAGTCACTCCACTGATTAGACCAGAACGTGAATAACATAGATTCACCCCACTGATTAGACCAGAGAGTGAATAACATAGAGTCACCCCAATGATTAGACCAGAGAGTGAATAACATAGAGTCACCCCACTGATTAGACCAGAAAGTGAATAACATAGCCACCCCACTGATTAGACCAGAAAGTGAATAACATAGTCACCCCACTAATTAGACCAGAGAGTGAATAACATAGAGTCACCCCACTGATTAGACCAGAAAGTGAATAACATAGAGTCACCCCACTGCTTAGACCAGAACGTGAATAACATAGAGTCACCCCACTGATTAGACCAGAACGTGAATAACATAGAGTCACCCCACTGATTAGACCAGAGAGTGAATAACATAGAGTCACCCCACTGATTAGACCAGAGAGTGAATAACATAGAGTCACCCCACTGATTAGACCAGAGAGTGAATAACATAGAGTCACCCCACTGATTAGACCAGAAAGTGGACAACATAGAGTCACCCCACTGATTAGACCAGAGAGTGAATAACATAAAGTCACCCCACTGATTAGACCAGAGAGTGAATAACATAGAGTCACCCCACTGATTAGACCAGAGAGTGAATAACATAGAGTCACCCCACTGAGTTGACCAGAAAGTGAATAACATAGAGTCACCCCACTGATTAGACCACAAGGTGAATAACATATTTACCCCACTGATTAGACCAGAGAGTGAATAACATAGAGTCACCCCACTGGTTAGACCAGAAAGTGAATAACATAGGGTCACCCCACTGATTAGACCAGAAAGTGAATAACATAGAGTCACCTAACTGATTAGACCAGAAAGTGAATAACATGGAGTCACCCCGCTGGTTAGACCAGAAAGTGAATAACATAGAGTCACCCCGCTGGTTAGACCAGAAAGTGAATAAAATAGAGTCACCCCACTGGTTAAACCAGAAAGTGAATAACATAGAGTCACCCCACTGGTTAGACCAGAAAGTGAATAACATAGAGTCACCCCACTGATTAGACCAGAAAGTGAATAACATAGAGTCACCCCGCTGGTTAGACCAGAGAGTGAATAACATAGTCACCCCACTGATTAGACCAGAAAGTGAATAACATAGAGTCAACCCGCTGGTTAGACCAGAAAGTGAATAACATAGAGTCACCCCGCTGGTTAGACCAGAAAGTGAATAACATAGAGTCACCCCACTGGTTAGACCAGAAAGTGAATAACATAGCCACCCCACTGATTAGACCAGAAAGTGAATAACATAGTCACCCCACTGATTAGACCATAGAGTGAATAACATAGAGTCACCCCACTGATTAGACCAGAAAGTGAATAACATAGAGTCACCCCACTGCTTAGACCAGAACGTGAATAACATAGAGTCACCCCACTGATTAGACCAGAACGTGAATAACATAGAGTCACCCCACTGATTAGACCAGAGAGTGAATAACATAGAGTCACCCCACTGATTAGACCAGAAAGTGAATAACATAGAGTCACCCCACTGATTAGACCAGAGAGTGAATAACATAGAGTCACCCCACTGAGTTGACCAGAAAGTGAATAACATAGAGTCACCCCACTGATTAGACCAGAAGGTAAATAACATAGTTACCCCACTGATTAGACCAGAGAGTGAATAACATAGAGTCACCCCACTGGTTAGACCAGAAAGTGAATAACATAGCCACCCCACTGATTAGACCAGAAAGTGAATAACATAGTCACCCCACTAATTAGACCAGAGAGTGAATAACATAGAGTCACCCCACTGATTAGACCAGAGAGTGAATAACATAGAGTCACCCCACTGAGTTGACCAGAAAGTGAATAACATAGAGTCACCCCACTGGTTAGACCAGAAGGTAAATAACATAGTTACCCCACTGATTAGACCAGAGAGTGAATAACATAGAGTCACCCCACTGGTTAGACCAGAAAGTGAATAACATAGAGTCACCCCACTGGTTAGACCAGAAAGTGAATAACATAGCCACCCCACTGATTAGACCAGAAAGTGAATAACATAGTCATCCCACTGATTAGACCAGAGAGTGAATAACATAGAGTCACCCCACTGATTAGACCAGAAAGTGAATAACATAGAGTCACCCTTCTGGTTAGACCAGAAAGTGAATAACATAGAGTCACCCTGCTGGTTAGACCAGAAAGTGAATAACATAGAGTCACCCCACTGGTTAGACCAGAAAGTGAATAACATAGCCACCCCACTGATTAGACCAGAAAGTGAATAACATAGTCACCCCACTGATTAGACCAGAGACTGAATAACATAGAGTCACCCCACTGATTAGACCAGAAAGTGAATAACATAGAGTCACCCCACTGCTTAGACCAGAACGTGAATAACATAGAGTCACCCCACTGATTAGACCAGAACGTGAATAACATAGAGTCACCCCACTGATTAGACCAGAGAGTGAATAACATAGAGTCACCCCACTGATTAGACCAGAGAGTGAATAACATAGAGTCACCCCACTGAGTTGACCAGAAAGTGAATAACATAGAGTCACCCCACTGATTAGACCAGAAGGTAAATAACATAGTTACCCCACTGATTAGACCAGAGAGTGAATAACATAGAGTCACCCCACTGGTTAGACCAGAAAGTGAATAACATAGAGTCACCCCACTGGTTAGACCAGAAAGTGAATAACATAGCCACCCCACTGATTAGACCAGAAAGTGAATAACATAGAGTCACCCCACTGCTTAGACCAGAGAGTGAATAACATAGAGTCACCCCACTGATTAGACCAGAACGTGAATAACATAGAGTCACCCCACTGATTAGACCAGAGAGTGAATAACATAGAGTCACCCCACTGATTAGACCAGAAAGTGAATAACATGGAGTCACCCCGCTGGTTAGACCAGAGAGTGAATAACATAGAGTCACCCCACTGATTAGACCAGAAAGTGAATAACATAGAGTCACCCCGCTGGTTAGACCAGAAAGTGAATAACATAGAGTCACCCCGCTGGTTAGACCAGAAAGTGAATAACATATAGTCACCCCACTGGTTAGACCAGAAAGTGAATAACATAGAGTCACCCCACTGGTTAGACCAGAAAGTGAATAACATAGTCACCCCACTGATTAGACCAGAGACTGAATAACATAGAGTCACCCCACTGATTAGACCAGAAAGTGAATAACATAGAGTCACCACACTGCTTAGACCAGAACGTGAATAACATAGAGTCACCCCACTGATTAGACCAGAGCGTGAATAACATAGAGTCAACCCACTGATTAGACCAGAGAGTGAATAACATAGAGTCACCCCACTGATTAGACCAGAGAGTGAATAACATAGAGTCACCCCACTGAGTTGACCAGAAAGTGAATAACATAGAGTCACCCCACTGATTAGACCAGAAGGTAAATAACATAGTTACCCCACTGATTAGACCAGAGAGTGAATAACATAGAGTCACCCCACTGGTTAGACCAGAAAGTGAATAACATAGCCACCCCACTGATTAGACCAGAAAGTGAATAACATAGTCACCCCACTAATTAGACCAGAGAGTGAATAACATAGAGTCACCCCACTGATTAGACCAGAAAGTGAATAACATAGAGTCACCCCACTGCTTAGACCAGAACGTGAATAACATAGAGTCACTCCACTGATTAGACCAGAACGTGAATAACATAGATTCACCCCACTGATTAGACCAGAGAGTGAATAACATAGAGTCACCCCACTGATTAGACCAGAGAGTGAATAACATAGAGTCACCCCACTGATTAGACCAGAAAGTGAATAACATAGCCACCCCACTGATTAGACCAGAAAGTGAATAACATAGTCACCCCACTAATTAGACCAGAGAGTGAATAACATAGAGTCACCCCACTGATTAGACCAGAAAGTGAATAACATAGAGTCACCCCACTGCTTAGACCAGAACGTGAATAACATAGAGTCACCCCACTGATTAGACCAGAACGTGAATAACATAGAGTCACCCCACTGATTAGACCAGAGAGTGAATAACATAGAGTCACCCCACTGATTAGACCAGAGAGTGAATAACATAGAGTCACCCCACTGATTAGACCAGAGAGTGAATAACATAGAGTCACCCCACTGATTAGACCAGAAAGTGGACAACATAGAGTCACCCCACTGATTAGACCAGAGAGTGAATAACATAAAGTCACCCCACTGATTAGACCAGAGAGTGAATAACATAGAGTCACCCCACTGATTAGACCAGAGAGTGAATAACATAGAGTCACCCCACTGAGTTGACCAGAAAGTGAATAACATAGAGTCACCCCACTGATTAGACCACAAGGTGAATAACATATTTACCCCACTGATTAGACCAGAGAGTGAATAACATAGAGTCACCCCACTGGTTAGACCAGAAAGTGAATAACATAGGGTCACCCCACTGATTAGACCAGAAAGTGAATAACATAGAGTCACCTAACTGATTAGACCAGAAAGTGAATAACATGGAGTCACCCCGCTGGTTAGACCAGAAAGTGAATAACATAGAGTCACCCCGCTGGTTAGACCAGAAAGTGAATAAAATAGAGTCACCCCACTGGTTAAACCAGAAAGTGAATAACATAGAGTCACCCCACTGGTTAGACCAGAAAGTGAATAACATAGAGTCACCCCACTGATTAGACCAGAAAGTGAATAACATAGCCACCCCGCTGGTTAGACCAGAGCGTGAATAACATAGAGTCAACCCACTGATTAGACCAGAGAGTGAATAACATAGAGTCACCCCACTGATTAGACCAGAGAGTGAATAACATAGAGTCACCCCACTGAGTTGACCAGAAAGTGAATAACATAGAGTCACCCCACTGATTAGACCAGAAGGTAAATAACATAGTTACCCCACTGATTAGACCAGAGAGTGAATAACATAGAGTCACCCCACTGGTTAGACCAGAAAGTGAATAACATAGCCACCCCACTGATTAGACCAGAAAGTGAATAACATAGTCACCCCACTAATTAGACCAGAGAGTGAATAACATAGAGTCACCCCACTGATTAGACCAGAAAGTGAATAACATAGAGTCACCCCACTGCTTAGACCAGAACGTGAATAACATAGAGTCACTCCACTGATTAGACCAGAACGTGAATAACATAGATTCACCCCACTGATTAGACCAGAGAGTGAATAACATAGAGTCACCCCACTGATTAGACCAGAGAGTGAATAACATAGAGTCACCCCACTGATTAGACCAGAAAGTGAATAACATAGCCACCCCACTGATTAGACCAGAAAGTGAATAACATAGTCACCCCACTAATTAGACCAGAGAGTGAATAACATAGAGTCACCCCACTGATTAGACCAGAAAGTGAATAACATAGAGTCACCCCACTGCTTAGACCAGAACGTGAATAACATAGAGTCACCCCACTGATTAGACCAGAACGTGAATAACATAGAGTCACCCCACTGATTAGACCAGAGAGTGAATAACATAGAGTCACCCCACTGATTAGACCAGAGAGTGAATAACATAGAGTCACCCCACTGATTAGACCAGAGAGTGAATAACATAGAGTCACCCCACTGATTAGACCAGAAAGTGGACAACATAGAGTCACCCCACTGATTAGACCAGAGAGTGAATAACATAAAGTCACCCCACTGATTAGACCAGAGAGTGAATAACATAGAGTCACCCCACTGATTAGACCAGAGAGTGAATAACATAGAGTCACCCCACTGAGTTGACCAGAAAGTGAATAACATAGAGTCACCCCACTGATTAGACCACAAGGTGAATAACATATTTACCCCACTGATTAGACCAGAGAGTGAATAACATAGAGTCACCCCACTGGTTAGACCAGAAAGTGAATAACATAGGGTCACCCCACTGATTAGACCAGAAAGTGAATAACATAGAGTCACCTAACTGATTAGACCAGAAAGTGAATAACATGGAGTCACCCCGCTGGTTAGACCAGAAAGTGAATAACATAGAGTCACCCCGCTGGTTAGACCAGAAAGTGAATAAAATAGAGTCACCCCACTGGTTAAACCAGAAAGTGAATAACATAGAGTCACCCCACTGGTTAGACCAGAAAGTGAATAACATAGAGTCACCCCACTGATTAGACCAGAAAGTGAATAACATAGAGTCACCCCGCTGGTTAGACCAGAGAGTGAATAACATAGTCACCCCACTGATTAGACCAGAAAGTGAATAACATAGAGTCAACCCGCTGGTTAGACCAGAAAGTGAATAACATAGAGTCACCCCGCTGGTTAGACCAGAAAGTGAATAACATAGAGTCACCCCACTGGTTAGACCAGAAAGTGAATAACATAGCCACCCCACTGATTAGACCAGAAAGTGAATAACATAGTCACCCCACTGATTAGACCATAGAGTGAATAACATAGAGTCACCCCACTGATTAGACCAGAAAGTGAATAACATAGAGTCACCCCACTGCTTAGACCAGAACGTGAATAACATAGAGTCACCCCACTGATTAGACCAGAACGTGAATAACATAGAGTCACCCCACTGATTAGACCAGAGAGTGAATAACATAGAGTCACCCCACTGATTAGACCAGAAAGTGAATAACATAGAGTCACCCCACTGATTAGACCAGAAAGTGGACAACATAGAGTCACCCCACTGATTAGACCAGAGAGTGAATAACATAGAGTCACCCACTGAGTAGACCAGAAAGTGAATAACATAGAGTCACCCCAGTGAGTAGACCAGAAAGTGAATAACATAGAGTCACCCCACTGATTAGACCAGAAAGTGGTGTGAGTGACGCATGAGTTAGTCTCTTGAAGAAAGCAACAGTTCAACATCATCTTCAACTAAATCACTGTAATCTAGTAGATCCAGAACCAGACGGACGTTATTGTGAATACGTCTTCCATTGATAAACCCAGACTGTGTTTCACTAATTATTTGTGTTGTAACTTCTTTCAGCCTGGCAGCTAACACTCCTGACAGAATCTTATAGTCTGTATTTAGCAAACTGATAGAACCAGACTGTGTTTCATGTGTATTTGTGTTATACCTTCTTTCAGTCTGGCAGCTAACACTCCTGACAAAATCTTATAATCTGTGTTTAGCAAAGTGATAGGCATTAAATTATCTAGAATACTTTTGTCTTTCCCCAGTTAAGGGATCAATATTATTACTCCTTGTTTCATAGTTGGGGTCAGTTCCTGTCTTTCTATACAGTCCTTTATAGCATTTAGTAATAATTCTCTAATATCTGAACAAAAAAATTTGTAGTAAGACCATCGGAGCCAGGAGATTTACCTGTAGCCATTTTTCGGATAACAGAATCCAATTCTTCTATAAGAACGTCTGAATCACACAAATCTTTGAAGGGTTGATCAATGCTAGGCAGCTGACCTTTAACCTTGTCAAAAAAACTGCGTAGAACCAGAGTCAGAAAATGAAGAGGAATATGATGACTTATAGAAATTAAATACCTCATTTGCTATATCCTTTGGCTCTGAGGATTCAGTCCCATTTATAATAAGCTTATTTATTGTGTTTTTTATATGTCTCCTTTTTTCAAGTTGAAAGAAGTAAGTAGAATTTCTTTCCCCTTGTTCCATCCACCTGGACTGAGATCTCACATATGCTCCTTGGGCTTTTTTAATGTATAGCATATCTAACTTAGACTACAATGCAACTAGATTGTCACTATGCTCATTACGGTTGTTATTGTCCTGATTATTATAAGTGTACATGCAGACGTCATTAAGCAGTTTACATTCATATTCTCTCTTTTGTTTGCACAGATTTTACTACAGCCGATAGAGTGCTCTCGAATCTTACATTTCAAAAACTCCCATTTCCTGCAGATAGAGGAGGGTTGAACATCATTTTTTAATGTCAGAAATCATTCTTCTAATATTAGCACAGTATTACTCATTTTTCAATAGGTAATCATTAAACTTCCAATAGCCTTTGGAGTTGACAGGCTTCATAACTGAGTTCAAAACTACCGAGACTAAAGAATGGTCAGTTAAGGGGGCCTGACCGATGGAAGAATTAAATTAATGTAGCTCTCATCACTGCCTCTGTACCAAGCCAGAAATCAATTCTCGACCTGCTGCTTGCATCAGGTTTAATCCAAGAGAACTGTTTTACGTTCAGATTTAAATTTCTCCAAATATCAAGCAAATGGTTGTCATGTTAAATTGTAAAATAGCTGGGTTATAGTGAAAAGTAGTATAATTGGATGGCCACTCATCAGGCGTTCAATTAAAGTCGCCACCTACTGACACATAGTAGGGAAGGATGGTTTCAATTAAGCTATAACCTTTGTGATTTTCAAGAGAAGCTTACTGTTATCTTTATAATTATTGTACCCATATATATTGACTAAAATAAAAAATGAATTGTCTATATCCAACACTACAGCTCACCAGTGTCCATTAGTATAAGCGCTGTGTGACAACTTTACCTGGAAGATTATCCAACAGATTGCAACTCCTCCAGACCAGCTGGAACCACGGCTGAATAACATAGAGTTACCCCGCTGGTTAGACGAGAAAGTGAATAACATAGTCACCCAACTGGTTAGACCAGAAAGTGGATAACATAGAGTTACCCCGCTGGTTAGACCAGAAAGTGGATAACATAGAGTCACCCCACTGATTACACCAGAGAGTGAATAACATGGAGTCACCCCAGTGATTAGACCAGAAAGTGAATAACATAGAGTCAACCCACTGATTAGACCAGAAAGTGAATAACATAGAGTCACCCCACTGATTAGACCAGAAAGTGAATAACATAGAGTCAACCCACTGATTAGACCAGAAAGTGAATAACATAGAGTCACCCCGCTGGTTAGACCAGAGAGTGAATAACATAGAGTCACCCCACTGATTAGACCAGAAAGTGAATAACATAGAGTCACCCCACTGATTAGACCAGAAAATGAATAACATAGAGTCACCCCGCTGGTTAGACCAGAAAGTGAATAACATAGAGTCACCCCACTGGTTAGACCAGAAAGTGAATAACATAGAGTCACCCCACTGATTAGACCAGAAAGTGAATAACATAGAGTCACCCCACTGATTAGACCAGAAAGTGAATAACATGGAGTCACCCCGCTGGTTAGACCAGAGAGTGAATAACATAGTCACCCCACTGATTAGACCAGAAAGTGAATAACATAGAGTCACCCCGCTGGTTAGACCAGAAAGTGAATAACATAGAGTCACCCCACTGGTTAGACCAGAAAGTGAATAACATAGAGTCACCCCACTGGTTAGACCAGAAAGTGAATAACATAGCCACCCCACTGATTAGACCAGAAAGTGAATAACATAGAGTCACCCCACTGATTAGACCAGAAAGTGGTGTGAGTGACGCATGAGTTAGTCTCTTGAAGAAAGCAACAGTTCAACATCATCTTCAACTAAATCACTGTAATCTAGTAGATCCAGAACCAGACGGACGTTATTGTGAATACGTCTTCCATTGATAAACCCAGACTGTGTTTCACTAATTATTTGTGTTGTAACTTCTTTCAGCCTGGCAGCTAACACTCCTGACAGAATCTTATAGTCTGTATTTAGCAAACTGATAGAACCAGACTGTGTTTCATGTGTATTTGTGTTATACCTTCTTTCAGTCTGGCAGCTAACACTCCTGACAAAATCTTATAATCTGTGTTTAGCAAAGTGATAGGCATTAAATTATCTAGAATACTTTTGTCTTTCCCCAGTTAAGGGATCAATATTATTACTCCTTGTTTCATAGTTGGGGTCAGTTCCTGTCTTTCTATACAGTCCTTTATAGCATTTAGTAATAATTCTCTAATATCTGAACAAAAAAATTTGTAGTAAGACCATCGGAGCCAGGAGATTTACCTGTAGCCATTTTTCGGATAACAGAATCCAATTCTTCTATAAGAACGTCTGAATCACACAAATCTTTGAAGGGTTGATCAATGCTAGGCAGCTGACCTTTAACCTTGTCAAAAAAACTGCGTAGAACCAGAGTCAGAAAATGAAGAGGAATATGATGACTTATAGAAATTAAATACCTCATTTGCTATATCCTTTGGCTCTGAGGATTCAGTCCCATTTATAATAAGCTTATTTATTGTGTTTTTTATATGTCTCCTTTTTTCAAGTTGAAAGAAGTAAGTAGAATTTCTTTCCCCTTGTTCCATCCACCTGGACTGAGATCTCACATATGCTCCTTGGGCTTTTTTAATGTATAGCATATCTAACTTAGACTACAATGCAACTAGATTGTCACTATGCTCATTACGGTTGTTATTGTCCTGATTATTATAAGTGTACATGCAGACGTCATTAAGCAGTTTACATTCATATTCTCTCTTTTGTTTGCACAGATTTTACTACAGCCGATAGAGTGCTCTCGAATCTTACATTTCAAAAACTCCCATTTGCTGCAGATAGAGGAGGGTTGAACATCATTTTTTAATGTCAGAAATCATTCTTCTAATATTAGCACAGTATTACTCATTTTTCAATAGGTAATCATTAAACTTCCAATAGCCTTTGGAGTTGACAGGCTTCATAACTGAGTTCAAAACTACCGAGACTAAAGAATGGTCAGTTAAGGGGGCCTGACCGATGGAAGAATTAAATTAATGTAGCTCTCATCACTGCCTCTGTACCAAGCCAGAAATCAATTCTCGACCTGCTGCTTGCATCAGGTTTAATCCAAGAGAACTGTTTTACGTTCAGATTTAAATTTCTCCAAATATCAAGCAAATGGTTGTCATGTTAAATTGTAAAATAGCTGGGTTATAGTGAAAAGTAGTATAATTGGATGGCCACTCATCAGGCGTTCAATTAAAGTCGCCACCTACTGACACATAGTAGGGAAGGATGGTTTCAATTAAGCTATAACCTTTGTGATTTTCAAGAGAAGCTTACTGTTATCTTTATAATTATTGTACCCATATATATTGACTAAAATAAAAAATGAATTGTCTATATCCAACACTACAGCTCACCAGTGTCCATTAGTATAAGCGCTGTGTGACAACTTTACCTGGAAGATTATCCAACAGATTGCAACTCCTCCAGACCAGCTGGAACCACGGCTGAATAACATAGAGTTACCCCGCTGGTTAGACGAGAAAGTGAATAACATAGTCACCCAACTGGTTAGACCAGAAAGTGGATAACATAGAGTTACCCCGCTGGTTAGACCAGAAAGTGGATAACATAGAGTCACCCCACTGATTACACCAGAGAGTGAATAACATGGAGTCACCCCAGTGATTAGACCAGAAAGTGAATAACATAGAGTCACCCCGCTGGTTAGACCAGAAAGTGAATAACATAGAGTCACCCCACTGATTAGACCAGAAAGTGAATAACATAGAGTCAACCCACTGATTAGACCAGAAAGTGAATAACATAGAGTCACCCCGCTGGTTAGACCAGAGAGTGAATAACATAGAGTCACCCCACTGATTAGACCAGAAAGTGAATAACATAGAGTCACCCCACTGATTAGACCAGAAAATGAATAACATAGAGTCACCCCGCTGGTTAGACCAGAAAGTGAATAACATAGAGTCACCCCACTGGTTAGACCAGAAAGTGAATAACATAGAGTCACCCCACTGATTAGACCAGAAAGTGAATAACATAGAGTCACCCCACTGATTAGACCAGAAAGTGAATAACATGGAGTCACCCCGCTGGTTAGACCAGAGAGTGAATAACATAGTCACCCCACTGATTAGACCAGAAAGTGAATAACATAGAGTCACCCCGCTGGTTAGACCAGAAAGTGAATAACATAGAGTCACCCCACTGGTTAGACCAGAAAGTGAATAACATAGAGTCACCCCACTGGTTAGACCAGAAAGTGAATAACATAGCCACCCCACTGATTAGACCAGAAAGTGAATAACATAGAGTCACCCCACTGATTAGACCAGAAAGTGGTGTGAGTGACGCATGAGTTAGTCTCTTGAAGAAAGCAACAGTTCAACATCATCTTCAACTAAATCACTGTAATCTAGTAGATCCAGAACCAGACGGACGTTATTGTGAATACGTCTTCCATTGATAAACCCAGACTGTGTTTCACTAATTATTTGTGTTGTAACTTCTTTCAGCCTGGCAGCTAACACTCCTGACAGAATCTTATAGTCTGTATTTAGCAAACTGATAGAACCAGACTGTGTTTCATGTGTATTTGTGTTATACCTTCTTTCAGTCTGGCAGCTAACACTCCTGACAAAATCTTATAATCTGTGTTTAGCAAAGTGATAGGCATTAAATTATCTAGAATACTTTTGTCTTTCCCCAGTTAAGGGATCAATATTATTACTCCTTGTTTCATAGTTGGGGTCAGTTCCTGTCTTTCTATACAGTCCTTTATAGCATTTAGTAATAATTCTCTAATATCTGAACAAAAAAATTTGTAGTAAGACCATCGGAGCCAGGAGATTTACCTGTAGCCATTTTTCGGATAACAGAATCCAATTCTTCTATAAGAACGTCTGAATCACACAAATCTTTGAAGGGTTGATCAATGCTAGGCAGCTGACCTTTAACCTTGTCAAAAAAACTGCGTAGAACCAGAGTCAGAAAATGAAGAGGAATATGATGACTTATAGAAATTAAATACCTCATTTGCTATATCCTTTGGCTCTGAGGATTCAGTCCCATTTATAATAAGCTTATTTATTGTGTTTTTTATATGTCTCCTTTTTTCAAGTTGAAAGAAGTAAGTAGAATTTCTTTCCCCTTGTTCCATCCACCTGGACTGAGATCTCACATATGCTCCTTGGGCTTTTTTAATGTATAGCATATCTAACTTAGACTACAATGCAACTAGATTGTCACTATGCTCATTACGGTTGTTATTGTCCTGATTATTATAAGTGTACATGCAGACGTCATTAAGCAGTTTACATTCATATTCTCTCTTTTGTTTGCACAGATTTTACTACAGCCGATAGAGTGCTCTCGAATCTTACATTTCAAAAACTCCCATTTGCTGCAGATAGAGGAGGGTTGAACATCATTTTTTAATGTCAGAAATCATTCTTCTAATATTAGCACAGTATTACTCATTTTTCAATAGGTAATCATTAAACTTCCAATAGCCTTTGGAGTTGACAGGCTTCATAACTGAGTTCAAAACTACCGAGACTAAAGAATGGTCAGTTAAGGGGGCCTGACCGATGGAAGAATTAAATTAATGTAGCTCTCATCACTGCCTCTGTACCAAGCCAGAAATCAATTCTCGACCTGCTGCTTGCATCAGGTTTAATCCAAGAGAACTGTTTTACGTTCAGATTTAAATTTCTCCAAATATCAAGCAAATGGTTGTCATGTTAAATTGTAAAATAGCTGGGTTATAGTGAAAAGTAGTATAATTGGATGGCCACTCATCAGGCGTTCAATTAAAGTCGCCACCTACTGACACATAGTAGGGAAGGATGGTTTCAATTAAGCTATAACCTTTGTGATTTTCAAGAGAAGCTTACTGTTATCTTTATAATTATTGTACCCATATATATTGACTAAAATAAAAAATGAATTGTCTATATCCAACACTACAGCTCACCAGTGTCCATTAGTATAAGCGCTGTGTGACAACTTTACCTGGAAGATTATCCAACAGATTGCAACTCCTCCAGACCAGCTGGAACCACGGCTGAATAACATAGAGTTACCCCGCTGGTTAGACGAGAAAGTGAATAACATAGTCACCCAACTGGTTAGACCAGAAAGTGGATAACATAGAGTTACCCCGCTGGTTAGACCAGAAAGTGGATAACATAGAGTCACCCCACTGATTACACCAGAGAGTGAATAACATGGAGTCACCCCAGTGATTAGACCAGAAAGTGAATAACATAGAGTCACCCCGCTGGTTAGACCAGAAAGTGAATAACATAGAGTCACCCCACTGATTAGACCAGAAAGTGAATAACATAGAGTCAACCCACTGATTAGACCAGAAAGTGAATAACATAGAGTCACCCCGCTGGTTAGACCAGAGAGTGAATAACATAGAGTCACCCCACTGATTAGACCAGAAAGTGAATAACATAGAGTCACCCCACTGATTAGACCAGAAAATGAATAACATAGAGTCACCCCGCTGGTTAGACCAGAAAGTGAATAACATAGAGTCACCCCACTGGTTAGACCAGAAAGTGAATAACATAGAGTCACCCCACTGATTAGACCAGAAAGTGAATAACATAGAGTCACCCCACTGATTAGACCAGAAAGTGAATAACATGGAGTCACCCCGCTGGTTAGACCAGAGAGTGAATAACATAGAGTCACCCCACTGATTAGACCAGAAAGTGAATAACATAGAGTCACCCCACTGCTTAGACCAGAAAGTGAATAACATAGCCACCCCACTGATTAGACCAGAAAGTGAATAACATAGTCACCCCACTGATTAGACCAGAGAGTGAATAACATAGAGTCACCCCACTGATTAGACCATAAAGTGAATAACATAGAGTCACCCCACTGATTAGACCAGAACGTGAATAACATAGAGTCACCCCACTGATTAGACCAGAAAGTGAATAACATAGAGTCACCCCACTGATTAGACCAGAGAGTGAATAACATAGTCACCCCACTGATTAGACCAGAGAGTGAATAACATAGAGTCACCCCACTGATTAGACCAGAAAGTGAATAACATAGAGTCACCCCACTGCTTAGACCAGAACGTGAATAACATAGAGTCACCCCACTGATTAGACCAGAACGTGAATAACATAGAGTCACCCCACTGATTAGACCAGAGAGTGAATAACATAGAGTCACCCCACTGATTAGACCAGAAAGTGAATAACATAGAGTCACCCCACTGATTAGACCAGAAAGTGGACAACATAGAGTCACCCCACTGATTAGACCAGAGAGTGAATAACATAGAGTCACCCACTGAGTAGACCAGAAAGTGAATAACATAGAGTCACCCCACTGATTAGACCAGAACGTGAATAACATAGAGTCACCCCACTGATTAGACCAGAGAGTGAATAACATAGTCACCCCACTGATTAGACCAGAGAGTGAATAACATAGAGTCACCCCACTGATTAGACCAGAAAGTGAATAACATAGAGTCACCCCACTGCTTAGACCAGAACGTGAATAACATAGAGTCACCCCACTGATTAGACCAGAACGTGAATAACATAGAGTCACCCCACTGATTAGACCAGAGAGTGAATAACATAGAGTCACCCCACTGATTAGACCAGAAAGTGAATAACGTAGAGTCACCCCACTGATTGGACCAGAAACTGGACAACATAGAGTCACCCCGCTGGTTAGACCAGAAAGTGAATAACATAGAGTCACCCCACTGGTTAGACCAGAAAGTGAATAACATAGAGTCACCCCACTGGTTAGACCAGAAAGTGAATAACATAGCCACCCCACTGATTAGACCAGAAAGTGAATAACATAGTCACCCCACTGATTAGACCAGAAAGTGAATAACATAGAGTGACCCCACTGATTAGACCAGAAAGTGAATAACATAGAGTCACCCCACTGCTTAGACCAGAAAGTGAATAACATAGCCACCCCACTGATTAGACCAGAAAGTGAATAACATAGTCACCCCACTGATTAGACCAGAGAGTGAATAACATAGAGTCACCCCACTGATTAGACCATAAAGTGAATAACATAGAGTCACCCCACTGATTAGACCAGAACGTGAATAACATAGAGTCACCCCACTGATTAGACCAGAACGTGAATAACATAGAGTCACCCCACTGATTAGACCAGAGAGTGAATAACATAGTCACCCCACTGATTAGACCAGAGAGTGAATAACATAGAGTCACCCCACTGATTAGACCAGAAAGTGAATAACATAGAGTCACCCCACTGCTTAGACCAGAACGTGAATAACATAGAGTCACCCCACTGATTAGACCAGAGAGTGAATAACATAGAGTCACCCCACTGATTAGACCAGAGAGTGAATAACAGAGAGTCACCCCACTGATTAGACCAGAAAGTGAATAACATAGAGTCACCCCACTGATTAGACCAGAAAGTGGACAACGTAGAGTCACCCCACTGATTAGACCAGATAGTGAATAACATAGAGTCACCCACTGAGTAGACCAGAAAGTGAATAACATAGAGTCACCCCAGTGAGTAGACCAGAAAGTGAATAACATAGAGTCAACCCACTGATTAGACCAGAAAGTGGTGTGAGTGACGCATGAGTTAGTCTCTTGAAGAAAGCAACAGTTCAACATCATCTTCAACTAAATCACTGTAATCTAGTAGATCCAGAACCAGACGGACGTTATTGTGAATACGTCTTCCATTGATAAACCCAGACTGTGTTTCACTAATTATTTGTGTTGTAACTTCTTTCAGCCTGGCAGCTAACACTCCTGACAGAATCTTATAGTCTGTATTTAGCAAACTGATAGAACCAGACTGTGTTTCATGTGTATTTGTGTTATACCTTCTTTCAGTCTGGCAGCTAACACTCCTGACAAAATCTTATAATCTGTGTTTAGCAAAGTGATAGGCATTAAATTATCTAGAATACTTTTGTCTTTCCCCAGTTAAGGGATCAATATTATTACTCCTTGTTTCATAGTTGGGGTCAGTTCCTGTCTTTCTATACAGTCCTTTATAGCATTTAGTAATAATTCTCTAATATCTGAACAAAAAAATTTGTAGTAAGACCATCGGAGCCAGGAGATTTACCTGTAGCCATTTTTCGGATAACAGAATCCAATTCTTCTATAAGAACGTCTGAATCACACAAATCTTTGAAGGGTTGATCAATGCTAGGCAGGTGACCTTTAACCTTGTCAAAAAAACTGCGTAGAACCAGAGTCAGAAAATGAAGAGGAATATGATGACTTATAGAAATTAAATACCTCATTTGCTATATCCTTTGGCTCTGAGGATTCAGTCCCATTTATAATAAGCTTATTTATTGTGTTTTTTATATGTCTCCTTTTTTCAAGTTGAAAGAAGTAAGTAGAATTTCTTTCCCCTTGTTCCATCCACCTGGACTGAGATCTCACATATGCTCCTTGGGCTTTTTTAATGTATAGCATATCTAACTTAGACTACAATGCAACTAGATTGTCACTATGCTCATTACGGTTGTTATTGTCCTGATTATTATAAGTGTACATGCAGATGTCATTAAGCAGTTTACATTCATATTCTCTCTTTTGTTTGCACAGATTTTACTACAGCCGATAGAGTGCTCTCGAATCTTACATTTCAAAAACTCCCATTTGCTGCAGATAGAGGAGGGTTGAACATCATTTTTTAATTTCAGAAATCATTCTTCTAATATTAGCACAGTATTACTCATTTTTCAATAGGTAATCATTAAACTTCCAATAGCCTTTGGAGTTGACAGGCTTCATAACTGAGTTCAAAACTACCGAGACTAAAAAATGGTCAGTTAAGGGGGCCTGACCGATGGAAGAATTAAATTAATGTAGCTCTCATCACTGCCTCTGTACCAAGCCAGAAATCAATTCTCGACCTGCTGCTTGCATCAGGTTTAATCCAAGAGAACTGTTTTACGTTCAGATTTAAATTTCTCCAAATATCAAGCAAATGGTTGTCATGTTAAATTGTAAAATAGCTGGGTTATAGTGAAAAGTAGCATAATTGGATGGCCACTCATCAGGCGTTCAATTAAAGTCGCCACCTACTAACACATAGTAGGGAAGGACGGTTTCAATTAAGCTATAACCTTTGTGATTTTCAAGAGAAGCTTACTGTTATCTTTATAATTATTGTACCCATATATATTGACTAAAATAAAAAATGAATTGTCTATATCCAACACTACAGCTCACCAGTGTCCATTAGTATAAGCGCTGTGTGACAACTTTACCTGGAAGATTATCCAACAGATTGCAACTCCTCCAGACCAGCTGGAACCACGGCTGAATAACATAGAGTTACCCCGCTGGTTAGACGAGAAAGTGAATAACATAGTCACCCAACTGGCTAGACCAGAAAGTGGATAACATAGAGTTACCCCGCTGGTTAGACCAGAAAGTGGATAACATAGAGTCACCCCACTGATTACACCAGAGAGTGAATAACATGGAGTCACCCCAGTGATTAGACCAGAAAGTGGATAACATAGAGTCACCCCACTGATTACACCAGAGAGTGAATAACATGGAGTCACCCCACTGATTAGACCAGAGAGTGAATAACATAGAGTCACCCCACTGGTTAGACCAGAAAGTGAACAACATAGAGTCACCCCAATGATTAGACCAGAAAATGAATAACATAGAGTCACCCCGCTGGTTAGACCAGAAAGTGAATAACATAGAGTCACCCCGCTGGTTAGACCAGAAAGTGAATAACATAGAGTCACCCCACTGGTTAGACCAGAAAGTGAATAACATAGAGTCACCCCACTGATTAGACCAGAAAGTGAATAACATAGAGTCACCCCACTGATTAGACCAGAAAGTGAATAACATGGAGTCACCCCGCTGGTTAGACCAGAGAGTGAATAACATAGAGTCACCCCACTGATTAGACCAGAAAGTGAATAACATAGAGTCACCCCGCTGGTTAGACCAGAGAGTGAATAACATAGAGTCACCCCGCTGGTTAGACCAGAAAGTGAATAACATAGAGTCACCCCACTGGTTAGACCAGAAAGTGAATAACATAGAGTCACCCCACTGGTTAGACCAGAAAGTGAATAACATAGCCACCCCACTGATTAGACCAGAAAGTGAATAACATAGTCACCCCACTGATTAGACCAGAGAGTGAATAACATAGAGTCACCCCACTGATTAGACCAGAAAGTGAATAACATAGAGTCACCCCACTGCTTAGACCAGAAAGTGAATAACATAGCCATCCCACTGATTAGACCAGAAAGTGAATAACATAGTCACCCCACTGATTAGACCAGAGAGTGAATAACATAGAGTCACCCCACTGATTAGACCAGAAAGTGAATAACAAAGAGTCACCCCACTGATTAGACCAGAACGTGAATAACATAGAGTCACCCCACTGATTAGACCAGAACGTGAATAACATAGAGTCACCCCACTGATTAGACCAGAGAGTGAATAACATAGTCACCCCACTGATTAGACCAGAGAGTGAATAACATAGAGTCACCCCACTGATTAGACCAGAAAGTGAATAACATAGAGTCACCCCACTGCTTAGACCAGAACGTGAATAACATAGAGTCACCCCACTGATTAGACCAGAACGTGAATAACATAGAGTCACCCCACTGATTAGACCAGAGAGTGAATAACATAGAGTCACCCCACTGATTAGACCAGAAAGTGAATAACATAGAGTCACCCCACTGATTAGACCAGAAAGTGGACAACATAGAGTCACCCCACTGATTAGACCAGAGAGTGAATAACATAGAGTCACCCACTGAGTAGACCAGAAAGTGAATAACATAGAGTCACCCCAGTGAGTAGACCAGAAAGTGAATAACATAGAGTCACCCCACTGATTAGACCAGAAAGTGGTGTGAGTGACGCATGAGTGAGTCTCTTGAAGAAAGCAACAGTTCAACATCATCTTCAACTAAATCACTGTAATCTAGTAGATCCAGAACCAGACGGACGTTATTGTGAATACGTCTTCCATTGATAAACCCAGACTGTGTTTCACTAATTATTTGTGTTGTAACTTCTTTCAGCCTGGCAGCTAACACTCCTGACAGAATCTTATAGTCTGTATTTAGCAAACTGATAGAACCAGACTGTGTTTCATGTGTATTTGTGTTATACCTTCTTTCAGTCTGGCAGCTAACACTCCTGACAAAATCTTATAATCTGTATTTAGCAAAGTGATAGGCATTAAATTATCTAGAATACTTTTGTCTTTCCCCAGTTTAGGGATCAATATTATTACTCCTTGTTTCATAGTTGGGGTCAGTTCCTGTCTTTCTATACAGTCCTTTATAGCATTTAGTAATAATTCTCTAATATCTGAACAAAAAAATTTGTAGTAAGACCATCGGAGCCAGGAGATTTACCTGTAGCCATTTTTCGGATAACAGAATCCAATTCTTCTATAAGAACGTCTGAATCACACAAATCTTTGAAGGGTTGATCAATGCTAGGCAGGTGACCTTTAACCTTGTCAAAAAAACTGCGTAGAACCAGAGTCAGAAAATGAAGAGGAATATGATGACTTATAGAAATTAAATACCTCATTTGCTATATCCTTTGGCTCTGAGGATTCAGTCCCATTTATAATAAGCTTATTTATTGTGTTTTTTATATGTCTCCTTTTTTCAAGTTGAAAGAAGTAAGTAGAATTTCTTTCCCCTTGTTCCATCCACCTGGACTGAGATCTCACATATGCTCCTTGGGCTTTTTTAATGTATAGCATATCTAACTTAGACTACAATGCAACTAGATTGTCACTATGCTCATTACGGTTGTTATTGTCCTGATTATTATAAGTGTACATGCAGATGTCATTAAGCAGTTTACATTCATATTCTCTCTTTTGTTTGCACAGATTTTACTACAGCCGATAGAGTGCTCTCGAATCTTACATTTCAAAAACTCCCATTTGCTGCAGATAGAGGAGGGTTGAACATCATTTTTTAATTTCAGAAATCATTCTTCTAATATTAGCACAGTATTACTCATTTTTCAATAGGTAATCATTAAACTTCCAATAGCCTTTGGAGTTGACAGGCTTCATAACTGAGTTCAAAACTACCGAGACTAAAAAATGGTCAGTTAAGGGGGCCTGACCGATGGAAGAATTAAATTAATGTAGCTCTCATCACTGCCTCTGTACCAAGCCAGAAATCAATTCTCGACCTGCTGCTTGCATCAGGTTTAATCCAAGAGAACTGTTTTACGTTCAGATTTAAATTTCTCCAAATATCAAGCAAATGGTTGTCATGTTAAATTGTAAAATAGCTGGGTTATAGTGAAAAGTAGCATAATTGGATGGCCACTCATCAGGCGTTCAATTAAAGTCGCCACCTACTAACACATAGTAGGGAAGGACGGTTTCAATTAAGCTATAACCTTTGTGATTTTCAAGAGAAGCTTACTGTTATCTTTATAATTATTGTACCCATATATATTGACTAAAATAAAAAATGAATTGTCTATATCCAACACTACAGCTCACCAGTGTCCATTAGTATAAGCGCTGTGTGACAACTTTACCTGGAAGATTATCCAACAGATTGCAACTCCTCCAGACCAGCTGGAACCACGGCTGAATAACATAGAGTTACCCCGCTGGTTAGACGAGAAAGTGAATAACATAGTCACCCAACTGGCTAGACCAGAAAGTGGATAACATAGAGTTACCCCGCTGGTTAGACCAGAAAGTGGATAACATAGAGTCACCCCACTGATTACACCAGAGAGTGAATAACATGGAGTCACCCCAGTGATTAGACCAGAAAGTGGATAACATAGAGTCACCCCACTGATTACACCAGAGAGTGAATAACATGGAGTCACCCCACTGATTAGACCAGAGAGTGAATAACATAGAGTCACCCCACTGGTTAGACCAGAAAGTGAACAACATAGAGTCACCCCAATGATTAGACCAGAAAATGAATAACATAGAGTCACCCCGCTGGTTAGACCAGAAAGTGAATAACATAGAGTCACCCCGCTGGTTAGACCAGAAAGTGAATAACATAGAGTCACCCCACTGGTTAGACCAGAAAGTGAATAACATAGAGTCACCCCACTGATTAGACCAGAAAGTGAATAACATAGAGTCACCCCACTGATTAGACCAGAAAGTGAATAACATGGAGTCACCCCGCTGGTTAGACCAGAGAGTGAATAACATAGAGTCACCCCACTGATTAGACCAGAAAGTGAATAACATAGAGTCACCCCGCTGGTTAGACCAGAAAGTGAATAACATAGAGTCACCCCGCTGGTTAGACCAGAAAGTGAATAACATAGAGTCACCCCACTGGTTAGACCAGAAAGTGAATAACATAGAGTCACCCCACTGGTTAGACCAGAAAGTGAATAACATAGCCACCCCACTGATTAGACCAGAAAGTGAATAACATAGTCACCCCACTGATTAGACCAGAGAGTGAATAACATAGAGTCACCCCACTGATTAGACCAGAAAGTGAATAACATAGAGTCACCCCACTGCTTAGACCAGAAAGTGAATAACATAGCCATCCCACTGATTAGACCAGAAAGTGAATAACATAGTCACCCCACTGATTAGACCAGAGAGTGAATAACATAGAGTCACCCCACTGATTAGACCAGAAAGTGAATAACAAAGAGTCACCCCACTGATTAGACCAGAACGTGAATAACATAGAGTCACCCCACTGATTAGACCAGAACGTGAATAACATAGAGTCACCCCACTGATTAGACCAGAGAGTGAATAACATAGTCACCCCACTGATTAGACCAGAGAGTGAATAACATAGAGTCACCCCACTGATTAGACCAGAAAGTGAATAACATAGAGTCACCCCACTGATTAGACCAGAAAGTGGACAACATAGAGTCACCCCACTGATTAGACCAGAGAGTGAATAACATAGAGTCACCCACTGAGTAGACCAGAACGTGAATAACATAGAGTCACCCCACTGATTAGACCAGAACGTGAATAACATAGAGTCACCCCACTGATTAGACCAGAGAGTGAATAACATAGAGTCACCCCACTAATTAGACCAGAAAGTGAATAACATAGAGTCACCCCACTGATTAGACCAGAAAGTGGACAACATAGAGTCACCCCACTGATTAGACCAGAGAGTGAATAACATAGAGTCACCCACTGAGTAGACCAGAAAGTGAATAACATAGAGTCACCCCAGTGAGTAGACCAGAAAGTGAATAACATAGAGTCACCCCACTGATTAGACCAGAAAGTGGTGTGAGTGACGCATGAGTGAGTCTCTTGAAGAAAGCAACAGTTCAACATCATCTTCAACTAAATCACTGTAATCTAGTAGATCCAGAACCAGACGGACGTTATTGTGAATACGTCTTCCATTGATAAACCCAGACTGTGTTTCACTAATTATTTGTGTTGTAACTTCTTTCAGCCTGGCAGCTAACACTCCTGACAGAATCTTATAGTCTGTATTTAGCAAACTGATAGAACCAGACTGTGTTTCATGTGTATTTGTGTTATACCTTCTTTCAGTCTGGCAGCTAACACTCCTGACAAAATCTTATAATCTGTATTTAGCAAAGTGATAGGCATTAAATTATCTAGAATACTTTTGTCTTTCCCCAGTTTAGGGATCAATATTATTACTCCTTGTTTCATAGTTGGGGTCAGTTCCTGTCTTTCTATACAGTCCTTTATAGCATTTAGTAATAATTCTCTAATATCTGAACAAAAAAATTTGTAGTAAGACCATCGGAGCCAGGAGATTTACCTGTAGCCATTTTTCGGATAACAGAATCCAATTCTTCTATAAGAACGTCTGAATCACACAAATCTTTGAAGGGTTGATCAATGCTAGGCAGGTGACCTTTAACCTTGTCAAAAAAACTGCGTAGAACCAGAGTCAGAAAATGAAGAGGAATATGATGACTTATAGAAATTAAATACCTCATTTGCTATATCCTTTGGCTCTGAGGATTCAGTCCCATTTATAATAAGCTTATTTATTGTGTTTTTTATATGTCTCCTTTTTTCAAGTTGAAAGAAGTAAGTAGAATTTCTTTCCCCTTGTTCCATCCACCTGGACTGAGATCTCACATATGCTCCTTGGGCTTTTTTAATGTATAGCATATCTAACTTAGACTACAATGCAACTAGATTGTCACTATGCTCATTACGGTTGTTATTGTCCTGATTATTATAAGTGTACATGCAGATGTCATTAAGCAGTTTACATTCATATTCTCTCTTTTGTTTGCACAGATTTTACTACAGCCGATAGAGTGCTCTCGAATCTTACATTTCAAAAACTCCCATTTGCTGCAGATAGAGGAGGGTTGAACATCATTTTTTAATTTCAGAAATCATTCTTCTAATATTAGCACAGTATTACTCATTTTTCAATAGGTAATCATTAAACTTCCAATAGCCTTTGGAGTTGACAGGCTTCATAACTGAGTTCAAAACTACCGAGACTAAAAAATGGTCAGTTAAGGGGGCCTGACCGATGGAAGAATTAAATTAATGTAGCTCTCATCACTGCCTCTGTACCAAGCCAGAAATCAATTCTCGACCTGCTGCTTGCATCAGGTTTAATCCAAGAGAACTGTTTTACGTTCAGATTTAAATTTCTCCAAATATCAAGCAAATGGTTGTCATGTTAAATTGTAAAATAGCTGGGTTATAGTGAAAAGTAGCATAATTGGATGGCCACTCATCAGGCGTTCAATTAAAGTCGCCACCTACTAACACATAGTAGGGAAGGACGGTTTCAATTAAGCTATAACCTTTGTGATTTTCAAGAGAAGCTTACTGTTATCTTTATAATTATTGTACCCATATATATTGACTAAAATAAAAAATGAATTGTCTATATCCAACACTACAGCTCACCAGTGTCCATTAGTATAAGCGCTGTGTGACAACTTTACCTGGAAGATTATCCAACAGATTGCAACTCCTCCAGACCAGCTGGAACCACGGCTGAATAACATAGAGTTACCCCGCTGGTTAGACGAGAAAGTGAATAACATAGTCACCCAACTGGTTAGACCAGAAAGTGGATAACATAGAGTTACCCCGCTGGTTAGACCAGAAAGTGGATAACATAGAGTCACCCCACTGATTACACCAGAGAGTGAATAACATGGAGTCACCCCAGTGATTAGACCAGAAAGTGAATAACATAGAGTCACCCCGCTGGTTAGACCAGAAAGTGAATAACATAGAGTCACCCCACTGGTTAGACCAGAACGTGAATAACATAGAGTCACCCCACTGGTTAGACCAGAAAGGGAATAACATAGAGTCACCCCACTGATTAGACCAGAAAGTGATTAACATAGAGTCACCCCACTGATTAGACCAGAAAGTGAATAACATGGAGTCACCCCGCTGGTTAGACCAGAGAGTGAATAACATAGTCACCCCACTGATTAGACCAGAAAGTGAATAACATAGAGTCACCCCGCTGGTTAGACCAGAAAGTGAATAACATAGAGTCACCCCACTGGTTAGACCAGAAAGTGAATAACATAGAGTCACCCCACTGGTTAGACCAGAAAGTGAATAACATAGCCACCCCACTGATTAGACCAGAAAGTGAATAACATAGTCACCCCACTGATTAGACCAGAGAGTGAATAACATAGAGTCACCCCACTGCTTAGACCAGAACGTGAATAACATAGAGTCACCCCACTGATTAGACCAGAACGTGAATAACATAGAGTCACCACACTGATTAGACCAGAGAGTGAATAACATAGCCACCCCACTGATTAGACCAGAAAGTGAATAACATAGTCACCCCACTGATTAGACCAGAGAGTGAATAACATAGAGTCACCCCACTGATTAGACCATAAAGTGAATAACATAGAGTCACCCCACTGATTAGACCAGAACGTGAATAACATAGAGTCACCCCACTGATTAGACCAGAACGTGAATAACATAGAGTCACCCCACTGATTAGACCAGAGAGTGAATAACATAGTCACCCCACTGATTAGACCAGAGAGTGAATAACATAGAGTCACCCCACTGATTAGACCAGAAAGTGAATAACATAGAGTCACCCCACTGCTTAGACCAGAACGTGAATAACATAGAGTCACCCCACTGATTAGACCAGAGAGTGAATAACATAGAGTCACCCCACTGATTAGACCAGAGAGTGAATAACAGAGAGTCACCCCACTGATTAGACCAGAAAGTGAATAACATAGAGTCACCCCACTGATTAGACCAGAAAGTGGACAACGTAGAGTCACCCCACTGATTAGACCAGATAGTGAATAACATAGAGTCACCCACTGAGTAGACCAGAAAGTGAATAACATAGAGTCACCCCAGTGAGTAGACCAGAAAGTGAATAACATAGAGTCAACCCACTGATTAGACCAGAAAGTGGTGTGAGTGACGCATGAGTTAGTCTCTTGAAGAAAGCAACAGTTCAACATCATCTTCAACTAAATCACTGTAATCTAGTAGATCCAGAACCAGACGGACGTTATTGTGAATACGTCTTCCATTGATAAACCCAGACTGTGTTTCACTAATTATTTGTGTTGTAACTTCTTTCAGCCTGGCAGCTAACACTCCTGACAGAATCTTATAGTCTGTATTTAGCAAACTGATAGAACCAGACTGTGTTTCATGTGTATTTGTGTTATACCTTCTTTCAGTCTGGCAGCTAACACTCCTGACAAAATCTTATAATCTGTGTTTAGCAAAGTGATAGGCATTAAATTATCTAGAATACTTTTGTCTTTCCCCAGTTAAGGGATCAATATTATTACTCCTTGTTTCATAGTTGGGGTCAGTTCCTGTCTTTCTATACAGTCCTTTATAGCATTTAGTAATAATTCTCTAATATCTGAACAAAAAAATTTGTAGTAAGACCATCGGAGCCAGGAGATTTACCTGTAGCCATTTTTCGGATAACAGAATCCAATTCTTCTATAAGAACGTCTGAATCACACAAATCTTTGAAGGGTTGATCAATGCTAGGCAGGTGACCTTTAACCTTGTCAAAAAAACTGCGTAGAACCAGAGTCAGAAAATGAAGAGGAATATGATGACTTATAGAAATTAAATACCTCATTTGCTATATCCTTTGGCTCTGAGGATTCAGTCCCATTTATAATAAGCTTATTTATTGTGTTTTTTATATGTCTCCTTTTTTCAAGTTGAAAGAAGTAAGTAGAATTTCTTTCCCCTTGTTCCATCCACCTGGACTGAGATCTCACATATGCTCCTTGGGCTTTTTTAATGTATAGCATATCTAACTTAGACTACAATGCAACTAGATTGTCACTATGCTCATTACGGTTGTTATTGTCCTGATTATTATAAGTGTACATGCAGATGTCATTAAGCAGTTTACATTCATATTCTCTCTTTTGTTTGCACAGATTTTACTACAGCCGATAGAGTGCTCTCGAATCTTACATTTCAAAAACTCCCATTTGCTGCAGATAGAGGAGGGTTGAACATCATTTTTTAATTTCAGAAATCATTCTTCTAATATTAGCACAGTATTACTCATTTTTCAATAGGTAATCATTAAACTTCCAATAGCCTTTGGAGTTGACAGGCTTCATAACTGAGTTCAAAACTACCGAGACTAAAAAATGGTCAGTTAAGGGGGCCTGACCGATGGAAGAATTAAATTAATGTAGCTCTCATCACTGCCTCTGTACCAAGCCAGAAATCAATTCTCGACCTGCTGCTTGCATCAGGTTTAATCCAAGAGAACTGTTTTACGTTCAGATTTAAATTTCTCCAAATATCAAGCAAATGGTTGTCATGTTAAATTGTAAAATAGCTGGGTTATAGTGAAAAGTAGCATAATTGGATGGCCACTCATCAGGCGTTCAATTAAAGTCGCCACCTACTAACACATAGTAGGGAAGGACGGTTTCAATTAAGCTATAACCTTTGTGATTTTCAAGAGAAGCTTACTGTTATCTTTATAATTATTGTACCCATATATATTGACTAAAATAAAAAATGAATTGTCTATATCCAACACTACAGCTCACCAGTGTCCATTAGTATAAGCGCTGTGTGACAACTTTACCTGGAAGATTATCCAACAGATTGCAACTCCTCCAGACCAGCTGGAACCACGGCTGAATAACATAGAGTTACCCCGCTGGTTAGACGAGAAAGTGAATAACATAGTCACCCAACTGGCTAGACCAGAAAGTGGATAACATAGAGTTACCCCGCTGGTTAGACCAGAAAGTGGATAACATAGAGTCACCCCACTGATTACACCAGAGAGTGAATAACATGGAGTCACCCCAGTGATTAGACCAGAAAGTGGATAACATAGAGTCACCCCACTGATTACACCAGAGAGTGAATAACATGGAGTCACCCCACTGATTAGACCAGAGAGTGAATAACATAGAGTCACCCCACTGGTTAGACCAGAAAGTGAACAACATAGAGTCACCCCAATGATTAGACCAGAAAATGAATAACATAGAGTCACCCCGCTGGTTAGACCAGAAAGTGAATAACATAGAGTCACCCCGCTGGTTAGACCAGAAAGTGAATAACATAGAGTCACCCCACTGGTTAGACCAGAAAGTGAATAACATAGAGTCACCCCACTGATTAGACCAGAAAGTGAATAACATAGAGTCACCCCACTGATTAGACCAGAAAGTGAATAACATGGAGTCACCCCGCTGGTTAGACCAGAGAGTGAATAACATAGAGTCACCCCACTGATTAGACCAGAAAGTGAATAACATAGAGTCACCCCGCTGGTTAGACCAGAAAGTGAATAACATAGAGTCACCCCGCTGGTTAGACCAGAAAGTGAATAACATAGAGTCACCCCACTGGTTAGACCAGAAAGTGAATAACATAGAGTCACCCCACTGGTTAGACCAGAAAGTGAATAACATAGCCACCCCACTGATTAGACCAGAAAGTGAATAACATAGTCACCCCACTGATTAGACCAGAGAGTGAATAACATAGAGTCACCCCACTGATTAGACCAGAAAGTGAATAACATAGAGTCACCCCACTGCTTAGACCAGAAAGTGAATAACATAGCCATCCCACTGATTAGACCAGAAAGTGAATAACATAGTCACCCCACTGATTAGACCAGAGAGTGAATAACATAGAGTCACCCCACTGATTAGACCAGAAAGTGAATAACAAAGAGTCACCCCACTGATTAGACCAGAACGTGAATAACATAGAGTCACCCCACTGATTAGACCAGAACGTGAATAACATAGAGTCACCCCACTGATTAGACCAGAGAGTGAATAACATAGTCACCCCACTGATTAGACCAGAGAGTGAATAACATAGAGTCACCCCACTGATTAGACCAGAAAGTGAATAACATAGAGTCACCCCACTGCTTAGACCAGAACGTGAATAACATAGAGTCACCCCACTGATTAGACCAGAACGTGAATAACATAGAGTAACCCCACTGATTAGACCAGAGAGTGAATAACATAGAGTCACCCCACTGATTAGACCAGAAAGTGAATAACATAGAGTCACCCCACTGATTAGACCAGAAAGTGGACAACATAGAGTCACCCCACTGATTAGACCAGAGAGTGAATAACATAGAGTCACCCACTGAGTAGACCAGAAAGTGAATAACATAGAGTCACCCCAGTGAGTAGACCAGAAAGTGAATAACATAGAGTCACCCCGCTGGTTAGACCAGAAAGTGAATAACATAGAGTCACCCCGCTGGTTAGACCAGAACGTGAATAACATAGAGTCACCCCACTGATTAGACCAGAACGTGAATAACATAGAGTCACCCCACTGATTAGACCAGAGAGTGAATAACATAGAGTCACCCCACTGATTAGACCAGAAAGTGAATAACATAGAGTCACCCCACTGATTAGACCAGAAAGTGGTGTGAGTGACGCATGAGTGAGTCTCTTGAAGAAAGCAACAGTTCAACATTTGCCCTTTACAGAAAAGAAATAAGGGTTTTCTTTTAACAATGTCTTTTCAACCCCGGGTATTTAAGGACCAAAATGAAATATGAGTATTCAAAAACAACATTTAACAACTCTACTGAACGAAAGTAGATATGTTGACAAATGGATGGTATTGTGTGAAAAAAAGCTGAAAGAGCGAATGAAACGGCCAAAACAATTAGCTAGTGACATCTAACGTAAATCTGACTATGTAATAATGTACAGTGGGTGTATTTCATACTGTAAACCTGCATCCTTCCATAAAGGCGAAGGGGCTTCAGGTGTGTCTCCACATCTTTTCTCTCAGTGCACATGACGAGCAGAATGACGAATTGGCGTCTTGGTGATGATTATCGTGAATTCTCCTTCTGACTCTTCTTTTATACTGTGATCCTGCGACCTTCGATGTCGGCAACGGGCCTCTGAAGTATGCAACCTTATTGGCCTGTCTTGCTTTCTCGATCTGGGGCCAGAGACGTTGTGACTCCGTCAAGTCCTCGTGGGTCAGATCCTCTGCAAAACGCACTCCGGCCTCCTTACACACGGGAGAGTCTTTAGTCCATTTCCATATCTCATCTCTCACATTGCGCATGGTGAACAAGATGAGGATTTGGAGATATTTGCCATCTTCTTTCCTTCCGACTCGATGCACCACATCAACTGCAACCCCCAACTTCGAACCCAAGTCAGGAGCAATGCTTTTCAGGAGCTGGGTTGTCTCTGCTCTGATGTTTTCCAGCGTTTTCTCCTTTCATCCTTTAATCCTCAGACACCACCTTCTCCTGTATCGGTCTTGCTTCCTCGCCTTCATTTTTATCTCAGCATTCTCTTTTCGAAGCTGATCAATTTCATTTTCCATCAACTTGATTTTTTTTCTTACATTCGGCGTTTTTGCAGGACAGTTTATCTCTGCCTGCCGCCACATGAGGGACTCAGAATAACCTGCTGATCAGAGACTGTCCTCTGCTAAAAAAACCCACCCCATAGGTCGTTTGTACAAGCAGCTTATTACGACATATAGTTACGTTTTAAAGTTAAGCGACCTCTAGCGGTCGTGCTGCCAATAGCAATCTTAGCTACTATACTAGACGGCGAAACAACACAAAAACGCAGTGACTACATATTCTGTTGTTCTCACGTCGTTTTTATCACCATTTACTGACGACTTACCTTCATCAGCCTGAGGCCTTGTAAAAAGGATGTCAACAAGTAGATAAAAACCCACAATGCACAGAGGCGAAAAGTATCTGTGGCACATCTCCTGCCACCGGTAGGGGCGCTAATTTAGGAAACGCTCCTGTGGGTCGTATTAGAGAGTATATGACCTATGTGTGGTCGTATGGGTTGGAGGACTTGTAGGCTGATCTACATCAGACCTCAGTTTTAAGTTACCTTTATATTCATGTATTATCTGTATATGTTATTGTCTTCGTTCTGTATGTATACCTTTACACTTTCATGTATAGAGCTGTGTGTGGATTGTATCTGTTATCATTCGCTATTTGTACAATGCTTTCACAATACTGTCGTTTGTTATAGTCATGCCAATAAAGCAAATTGAATTTGAGAGCGAGAGAGAGAGATAAACAGACGGAGAGAGACGGACAGATGGAGAGAGAGAGACAGACAGAAATCAAATTGACTTGGCTTGACACAGAGACAGACAGACGGATGGACAGAGACATGAAATGGACGTTAGTCTGGGTGTTGGGACCACTCAGGAGCAACTTGAAGGTGGATGGGACGTGAAAGGAAGAAAAGAGGAGGAGGAGGAGGAGGAGGATAAATGAGGTTGTGGGAATGAACCACATGACGGGCTGATGTTCAGGGTTGTGACGTCATTAAGCAGCGCTGCATATTCATGCCTTAATGCCCCAACAATCGGCAGGACGCGGGGCAGACGGCAGCCATGTGCACCATGCTAATAATCCTCTTTAAAAAGCCTTTTAATGAAAAGCTCCTCACACAAAACAGCCGTCCTGCCGTGCGGAGCAGAAAGGAGCTGCCGCATTGTGCTTTATTCATATGAAGGCCTGCGTGTGACGCACCAACACGGAAACGTGCACGACCACATCAACACACACACACACACACACACACACACACACACACAAACACACACACACACTCAACGAAGGTTCGAGAGCGTCAATCAGCTGGAGCACGTGCATGCACTTCTATGACTGTGTTGAAACTGAACGAGTCTATCCATCCAAACTGACTGAGTCTATCCATCCAAACTGACTGAGTCTGTCCATCCAAACTGACTGAGTCTATCCATCCAAATTGACTGAGTCTATCCATCCAAACTGACTGAGTCTATCCATCTAAACTGACTGAGTCTATCCATCTAAACTGACTGATTCTATCCATTCAAACTGACTGAGTCTATCCATCTAAACTGACTGAGTCTATCCATCCAAACTGACTGAGTCTATCCATCCAAACTAACTGAGTCTATCCATCCATCCGTCTCATCTATCCATCCAAACTGACTGAGTCTATCCATCCATCCATCCATCTCATCTATCCATCCAAACTGACTGAGTCTATCCATCCAAACTGACTGAGTCTGTCCATGCAAACTGACTGAGTCTATCCATCCATCCATCTCATCTATCCATCCAAACTGACTGAGTCTATCCATCCATCCATCTCATCTATCCATCCAAACTGACTGAGTCTATCCATCCAAACTGACTGAGTCTATCCATCCATCCGTCTCATCTATCCATCCAAACTGACTGAGTCTATCCATCCATCCGTCTCATCTATCCATCCAAACTGACTGAGTCTGTCCATCCATCCAAACTGACTGAGTCTATCCATCCAAACTGACTGAGTCTGTCCATCCAAACTGACTGAGTCTATCCATCCAAACTGACTGAGTCTATCCATCCAAACTGACTGAGTCTGTCCATCCAAACTGACTGAGTCTGTCCATCCAAACTGACTGAGTCTATCCATCCAAACAGACTGAGTCAATCCATCCATCCGTCTCAGCTATCCATCCAAACTGACTGAGTCTATCCATCCAAACTGACTGAGTCTATCCATCCATCCATCTCATCTATCCATCCAAACTGACTGAGTCTATCCATCCATCCGTCTCATCTGTCCATCCAAACTGACTGAGTCTATCCATCCAAACAGACTGAGTCTATCCATCCAAACTGACTGAGTCTATCCATCCAAACTGACTGAGACTATCCATCCATCCATCTCATCTATCCATCCAAACTGACTGAGTCTATCCATCCAAACTGACTGAGTCTATCCATCCAAACTGACTGAGTCTATCCATCCAAACTGACTGAGCCTATCCATCCATCCGTCTCATCTATCCATCCAAACTGACTGAGTCTATCCATCCAAACTGACTGAGTCTGTCCTTCCAAACTGACTGAGTCTGTCCATCCAAACTGACTGAGTCTATCCATCCAAACTAACTGAGTCTATCCATCCAAACTGACTGAGTCAATCCATCCATCCGTCTCATCTATCCATCCAAACTGACTGAGTCTATCCATCCAAACTGACTGAGTCTATCCATCCATCTGTCTCATCTGTCCATCCAAACTGACTGAGTCTATCCATCCAAACTGACTGAGTCTATCCATCCAAACTGACTTAGTCTATCCATCCATCCATCTCATCTATCCATCCAAACTGACTGAGTCTATCCATCCAAAATGACTGAGTATATCCATCCAAACTGACTGAGTCTATCCATCCATCCGTCTCATCTATCCATCCAAACTGACTGAGTCTATCCATCCAAACTGACTGAGTCTATCCATCCATCCGTCTCATCTATCCATCCAAACTGACTGAGTCTATCCATCCAAACTGACTGAGTCTGTCCATCCAAACTGACTGAGTCTATCCATCCATCCGTCTCATCTGTCCATCCAAACTGACTGAGTCTATCCATCCAAACTGACTGAGTCTATCCATCCAAACTGACTGAGTCTATCGATCCATCCATCCATCCATCCATCCATCCATCCATCTCATCTATCCATCCAAACTGACTGAGTCTATCCATCCAAACTGACTGAGTCTATCCATCCAAACTGACTGAGTCTGTCCATCCAAACTGACTGAGTCTATCCATCCAAACTGACTGAGTCTATCCATCCAAACGGACTGAGTCTGTCCATGCAAACTGACTGAGTCTGTCCATACAAACTGACTGAGTCTATCCATCCAAACTGACTGAGTCTATCCATCCAAACTGACTGAGTCTGTCCATCCAAACTGACTGAGTCTATCCATCCAAACTGACTGAGTCTATCCATCCAAACTGACTGAGTCTGTCCATCCAAACTGACTGAGTCTGTCCATCCAAACTGACTGAGTCTATCCATCCAAACTGACTGAGTCTATCCATCCAAACTGACTGAGCCTATCCATCCATCCGTCTCATCTATCCATCCAAACTGACTGAGTCTGTCCTTCCAAACTGACTGAGTCTGTCCATCCAAACTGACTGAGTCTATCCATCCAAACTAACTGAGTCTATCCATCCAAACTGACTGAGTCAATCCATCCATCCGTCTCATCTATCCATCCAAACTGACTGAGTCTATCCATCCAAACTGACTGAGTCTATCCATCCATCTGTCTCATCTGTCCATCCAAACTGACTGAGTCTATCCATCCAAACTGACTGAGTCTATCCATCCAAACTGACTGAGTCTATCCATCCATCCATCTCATCTATCCATCCAAACTGACTGAGTCTATCCATCCAAAATGACTGAGTATATCCATCCAAACTGACTGAGTCTATCCATCCATCCGTCTCATCTATCCATCCAAACTGACTGAGTCTATCCATCCAAACTGACTGAGTCTATCCATCCATCCGTCTCATCTATCCATCCAAACTGACTGAGTCTATCCATCCAAACTGACTGAGTCTGTCCATCCAAACTGACTGAGTCTATCCATCCATCCGTCTCATCTGTCCATCCAAACTGACTGAGTCTATCCATCCAAACTGACTGAGTCTATCCATCCAAACTGACTGAGTCTATCGATCCATCCATCCATCCATCCATCCATCCATCCATCTCATCTATCCATCCAAACTGACTGAGTCTATCCATCCAAACTGACTGAGTCTATCCATCCAAACTGACTGAGTCTGTCCATCCAAACTGACTGAGTCTATCCATCCAAACTGACTGAGTCTATCCATCCAAACGGACTGAGTCTGTCCATGCAAACTGACTGAGTCTGTCCATACAAACTGACTGAGTCTATCCATCCAAACTGACTGAGTCTATCCATCCAAACTGACTGAGTCTGTCCATCCAAACTGACTGAGTCTATCCATCCAAACTGACTGAGTCTATCCATCCAAACTGACTGAGTCTGTCCATCCAAACTGACTGAGTCTGTCCATCCAAACTGACTGAGTCTATCAATCCAAACTGACGTAGTCTATCCATCCAAACTGACTGAGTCTATCGATCCATCCATCCATCCATCCATCCATCCATCCATCCATCTCATCTATCCATCCAAACTGACTGAGTCTATCCATCCAAACTGACTGAGTCTATCCATCCAAACTGACTGAGTCTGTCCATCCAAACTGACTGAGTCTATCCATCCAAACTGACTGAGTCTATCCATCCAAACGGACTGAGTCTGTCCATGCAAACTGACTGAGTCTGTCCATACAAACTGACTGAGTCTATCCATCCAAACTGACTGAGTCTATCCATCCAAACTGACTGAGTCTGTCCATCCAAACTGACTGAGTCTATCCATCCAAACTGACTGAGTCTATCCATCCAAACTGACTGAGTCTGTCCATCCAAACTGACTGAGTCTGTCCATCCAAACTGACTGAGTCTATCAATCCAAACTGACGTAGTCTATCCATCCAAACTGACTGAGTCTATCCATCCATCCATCTCATCTATCCATCCAAACTGACTGAGTCTATCCATCCATCCATCTCATCTATCCATCCAAACTGACTGAGTCTATCCATCCATCCGTCTCATCTGTCCATCCAAACTGACTGAGTCTTTCCATCCAAACAGACTGAGTCTATCCATCCAAACTGACTGAGACTATCCATCGATCCATCTCATCTATCCATCCAAACTGACTGAGTCTATCCATCCAAACTGACTGAGTCTATCCATCCAAACTGACTGAGTCTATCCATCCATCCGTCTCATCTATCCATCCAAACTGACTGAGTATATCCATCCAAACTGACTGAGTCTGTCCTTCCAAACTGACTGAGTCTGTCCATCCAAACTGACTGAGTCTATCCATCCAAACTAACTGAGTCTATCCATCCAACCTGACTGAGTCAATCCATCCATCCGTCTCATCTATCCATCCAAACTGACTGAGTCTATCCATCCAAACTGACTGAGTCTATCCATCCATCCGTCTCATCTGTCCATCCAAACTGACTGAGTCTATCCATCCAAACTGACTGAGTCTATCCATCCAAACTGACATAGTCTATCCATCCATCCATCTCATCTATCCATCCAAACTGACTGAGTCTATCCATCCAAACTGACTGAGTCTATCCATCCAAACTGACTGAGTATATCCATCCAAACTGACTGAGTCTATCCATCCATCCGTCTCATCTATCCATCCAAACTGACTGAGTCTGTCCATCCAAATTGACTGAGTCTATCTATCCATCCGTCTCATCTATCCATCCAAACTGACTGAGTCTATCCATCCAAACTTACTGAGTCTATCCATCCAAACTGACTGAGTCTATCCATCTATCCGTCTCATCTGTCCATCCAAACTGACTGAGTCTATCCATCCAAGCTGACTGAGTCTATCCATCCAAACTGACTGATTCTATCCATCCAAACTGACTGAGTCTATCCATCCGTCTCATCTGTCCATCCAAACTGACTGAGTCTATCAATCCAAACTGACTGAGTCTATCCATCCAAACTGACTGAGTCTATCCATCCATCCATCTCATCTATCCATCCAAACTGACTGAGTCTATCCATCCATCCATCTCATCTATCCATCCAAACTGACTGAGTCTATCCATCCATCCATCTCATCTATCCATCCAAACTGACTGAGTCTATCCATCCATCCGTCTCATCTGTCCATCCAAACTGACTGAGTCTATCCATCCAAACAGACTGAGTCTATCCATCCAAACTGACTGAGTCTATCCATCCAAACTGACTGAGTCTATCCATCCATCCGTCTCATCTGTCCATCCAAACTGACTGAGTCTATCCATCCATCCGTCTCATCTGTCCATCCAAACTGACTGAGTCTATCCATCCAAACAGACTGAGGCCATCCATCCAAACTGACTGAGTCTTTCCATCCAAACTGAGTGAGTCTATCCATCCATGCGTCTCATCTGTCCATCCTAACTGACTGAGTCTATCCATCCAAACTGACTGAGTCTATCCATTCAAACTGACTGAGTCTATCCATCCAAACTGACTGAGTCTATCCATCCATCCGTCTCATCTATCCATCCAAACTGACTGAGTCTATCCATCCATCCGTCTCATCTGTCCATCCAAACTGACTGAGTCTTTCCATCCAAACAGACTGAGCCTATCCATCCAAACTGACTGAGTCTATCCATCCAAACTGACTGAGACTATCCATCGATCCATCTCATCTATCCATCCAAACTGACTGAGTCTATCCATCCAAACTGACTGAGTCTATCCATCCAAACTGACTGAGTCTATCCATCCATCCGTCTCATCTATCCATCCAAACTGACTGAGTATATCCATCCAAACTGACTGAGTCTGTCCTTCCAAACTGACTGAGTCTGTCCATCCAAACTGACTGAGTCTATCCATCCAAACTAACTGAGTCTATCCATCCAACCTGACTGAGTCAATCCATCCATCCGTCTCATCTATCCATCCAAACTGACTGAGTCTATCCATCCAAACTGACTGAGTCTATCCATCCATCCGTCTCATCTGTCCATCCAAACTGACTGAGTCTATCCATCCAAACTGACTGAGTCTATCCATCCAAACTGACATAGTCTATCCATCCATCCATCTCATCTATCCATCCAAACTGACTGAGTCTATCCATCCAAACTGACTGAGTCTATCCATCCAAACTGACTGAGTATATCCATCCAAACTGACTGAGTCTATCCATCCATCCGTCTCATCTATCCATCCAAACTGACTGAGTCTGTCCATCCAAATTGACTGAGTCTATCTATCCATCCGTCTCATCTATCCATCCAAACTGACTGAGTCTATCCATCCAAACTTACTGAGTCTATCCATCCAAACTGACTGAGTCTATCCATCTATCCGTCTCATCTGTCCATCCAAACTGACTGAGTCTATCCATCCAAGCTGACTGAGTCTATCCATCCAAACTGACTGAGTCTATCCATCCAAACTGACTGAGTCTATCCATCCGTCTCATCTGTCCATCCAAACTGACTGAGTCTATCAATCCAAACTGACTGAGTCTATCCATCCAAACTGACTGAGTCTATCCATCCATCCATCTCATCTATCCATCCAAACTGACTGAGTCTATCCATCCATCCATCTCATCTATCCATCCAAACTGACTGAGTCTATCCATCCATCCATCTCATCTATCCATCCAAACTGACTGAGTCTATCCATCCATCCGTCTCATCTGTCCATCCAAACTGACTGAGTCTATCCATCCAAACAGACTGAGTCTATCCATCCAAACTGACTGAGTCTATCCATCCA